>NC_044007.1:61266902-61572386 GCF_900496995.4 Aquila chrysaetos chrysaetos
AGCCCAGTGAAACACAGGGCAGAATTACTTGAACTGACTGTGTACAGCTCAGTTTTGATTCAGAAGTATTCATGAGAATTTCAAAGTCCCTTCCTTCCAACTTGGGCTGTTCTAATTATGGCTTATTATCTAAGCTAAATCATGCAAACTATTGTACTTCTGCCCTGAAAGTGGCAAGTTAAATCAGTAAATTCACTGTAACATAATGAATAATTTTGGTCCTTTTTTAGGACAAATAACATGTATCTATTTTCTCCAAGGTCTCAATTTCTTTGGAAAACAAAGATAGCAAATGCACTTACTTACTTTATTTTAGAGACTGTGAGATTACACAAAAAAGATGACTACAAGAAAGAGGAAGAGGAGGAAGAGGATTAAGAGAAGGAAGAGGAGGAACAAGAGGAAGAAGAGGAAAAATAGCACACCACTGACTAAGTTAAATAGAATTACAAAATAATTTAGGTTGAAGGGGGGGTCTCTGGAGGTCATCTGGTTTAACTCTCTACTCAAAGCAGGATCTATCTCAAAGTTAGATCCAAATTCAAAGTTAGATCATACTCATAGACTTAAGAGCAAAACAATCACTATCTGATATAAATGTGCTACAGGCTGTCCATGAAGAAGTCTGCCTGTTGTGATAGCCTTCAGGCACATTGCAAAAAGAGAAAAAAAACTATGGTAGCTTTATAAAAAAAAAGAAAAAAATCCCTACATATAATACCATAACTACATTTAGAAATTCAAAGATCTTTTTGTATTAGCAATAACATAAATTTGTCTATATCAGCTTCTGATCTCATCACCATATTTGAGAGTGCCATTGGCAAAATTATCAGCATGGCTTGAACTGACCTGCTGTCATTTGGGGGTTTTTATTCCACTTTTTATTTTATAATGCTTTTACAACTTGCAGGTGCTAACCTGCATTCTAGAGCATCAAACATAATTTGTTAGGGAAAAAAAAAAAAAAAAAGAAGAAAAAATAGAGAGATCTAAATGATCAAAAGAAGAGCACTAAAAGACGTGATATAGATACATATTACAGTTAAAGCTATGATGGAACTGGAAAATGTTACAAGATCAGTAGTTAAGAAACAAAAATACCAGCAAGTGTATTGCTGTGCTCTGTAGTAGCTTGTATGAATGTCTAACAGACCATAATGCTTATCCTTTTATGAAAACAGCACCACATGATATGTATTGGAAAATGTCAGGATATGAAAAGTGGATATACTAATGGTAGACCTGTTAAAGTCTTTCCTATTTTAGACTTCTAGTGAAAAAGAAGATACTGAGTTGGAAAATATCTGTGACGTTATTTATTACAGAAGAGAGTTCAAGGAAAATATTTCTATTACTCACAATGCATCTTAGATCAAAACCAAGACCAAAATAAAGAAATGGAAAGGAGAAAAAGTTGGGGGGGGGGGGGGGGAATTAAACCCACGGTTCAGAAACTCTGGCAAACACATACCCACAAACATACTCAGGCATTGGTAAAAAATAATATCTGTTAACATATGCAAACATTAAGTCTATTCAATATGATGGTCCAATTATAGCACTAGGAATTATACTACTAGACAAGGCAACAGGCTTTTTATTTTCATCAGTGAGAGATTCTGAAGGATGTTCTGAATAAGTTTTTTTTTTCCTTGAAAAAGGATTAACTAATATAGATGAAAAAATGTAGAAAATCTGCATCTACACATCATCTTGATACAACAGAAAAGCGTATCAAACCATTTTTACTGGGACCTGGACCACTGTCATGTTTTTAAAAATCTTTGTATTGTTCAGCTAAAAGAAAGGTGTTGTTTGAAATGCCTTTGGGATTTTGAGTGAGGTGTAAAAAACCAGAATCTACATACTAGTATTCTTTACATATACATTAAAAAAATGCAAACAAATTTTCTACAAGGGGAAATACATATATCAATAGCCACACAAAAGAAAAAAGTGTGTTCTAAGTCATCTCACAAACTGTTTTTCTTCCTGGTCAAAGAAAGGATTCACTTTTAGTGTAATATCAGCAAGATGCTACTAAAAAAACTTTTCAACATCTAGCTCATTCCGGTTTTGATGTTATGTCTTCAGAATCTGGAATTAATATTATAACTTTTGCCTGATGATTGCTTCCACATGGTCTCTTGATGTAATTGTACAGTGTGAGAGTAATCATATTAGTCTAACAAAAAAGGTGTTACTTTTAAGCTCAAGATGCACAAGCACCATCTGCCCACGGCAATATTTGGGTGCTTTTTAACATTACTGTAAGGACTACATGAACAACTGAGCTGAACAAAAGTAGATAATGTGTTTACTTCACCCACCTCTATATCAAAGATCCTAAGCTTGTTATAAGATACTGAGTGATGCTCACATGGCATAAGAGATGCTCTGGGCAAAAACCGTCACATAAATATCTGTGATTTATGGTACGCTGAACACTGACAGATATGAACTCCCATTTTCATGTTAGCTTTCTGCATGTATGTATCATCCTCTTGATTGTTTCCTCAAGCTATTTCCCAATTTCTTTCTTTGAGTTTTCCATGTGTAAAGAATACAAGTGCACAACAATGTAAGGCCATACATTTTCTAGATGTCGTCTCTGAAAGACTACTTTTTTATTTAAGCTACACTTCAAGCTGACTGTGACTATATATATCATAGTCTAGCAAACAAGAACTTTTCCAGTAGAAAAACACCTCCATTTGAAATGTATTAGTATATTGCAATAGTTTCAAGAAAAGGAAAAGGAAAAGGAGAAGGAAAAGGAAAAGGAAAATGAGAAGGAAAAGGAAAAGGAAGAGAAGGAAAAAAGGGAAAAGAAAAAGGAAAAAGGAAAAAGAAAAAAGGAAAAAGGAAAAAGGAAAAGACTATCTGAAATAATGCAGCTTAATGAACATGAGCAACTATTTATTTTCACTTAACACTTTTCTTTCTTTTCAACTCACACTATACTTAATTCAGTCTCTCATACCTGACCAGTAGAAAAAAAATGTACATAAAAAAACACTGAAAGTTTGTGACAAATACTATACATTTCTACAGTCTATGTTTCATGATATACCTATTTCTTGATCTGAAGCTTCACATCTAAAATTAGATTTACCAAAGGGGGAGTAAAATCGAGCAAAAGCTGTATAGTGTAGCTCTGTGGAGAGTGTCTAATCTATTAAAGATCAACTTGTCTCTCCACATAATGAAGCTTACAGCACCATTCCCCCCACAGGTCTTAGTGGGGTAGAAAGAGATGCAGACAGGATGATTTATTTCTTCTCATTTAAAAAGGCCATGTAACATATCTTAATCAAAATAAATGGTGACAAGTTAAGCCTAACAGTAAACACAGTATGATAAGATTCATGGGATAAGTGACTTTAAGAAATAAAAGGCTAAAAGGTGTTTTCTCACTCTCCTTTTTGTTTGTTCAGATTAATTGTTAATTAAGAGTAACCATTGATTACTATAGCTTTTGTAGCTGAGAGGAAACATTTGTGTATGTATGTGTATGCTAAGATATTGTGTACTGGCTAGTGAATGCCTGATGAGTGCCTTTGGACTTAGCAAATGTTTTCTCTTGAAACACAATTACATGATTAAAGTGGTGTGGTATAGAAGAAATGTGTTTAAGAAAGTGTGCAGTGGAGTTCCAAAGTCACTAATATACAAACTATCACTGGGTACTGACAATGCCTTATATTTTCTTTCTACTGCAGTTTTGAGGAATTTGGAATCCGTTGGAGGAAACAACTGGTAAGAAGAGCCCTCTATAATTCTGAGGTGCTTTGAATATCTCCTGGACCATTTTAAAATGGTAAAATCCTATATCAAGAGGAGAACACAGTTAAGAAGGGACACTGCAACCGAGATAGATATCTTAAAATACTTTACATTTAATGCATAGATGAGACTCAGTTCATGATACACAATGTGTTATTAAGCAGTTGTTTCTAGCATGGCCTTGTTATGTGATGTATACTCTGCCATCTAGAGACAGAAAGCTAGCAAAACACTCTTACGTTGCTAATATCTGAGCAGGTCAGGTCTAATGACAGATCTTTTAGACGCTGCTTTAGCTTTCATTTCTAGCCTTGCTGGATTTTGCTCTGTTTGGGCCACCTGAAACAAAAAAGAAAGGACAAGATGACAACAGCTTGCTCATCATAACCCATCAGTGGAGCATCTTCCCGCTCTTCACCCACGTTCTGCCTGCACGGCATTGCTCAGAGTAAAGTAGATGCAGCAAATAAGAAATGTCAGTACTCCTCTTCATAGGCCTCTTGAATGGATGAGTGGACAGAAACATCACCAGGCGGAGAAGATTAAAGCAGAGTGATGAATGCTTTAGGAGTTTATGCAGGAGGGAAAAGAGATATCTTGGGAGAGGATATTGATCACTGGTAATACTCTGTGATGGTAGATGACATAGGGTAGGATGTGAAACAGAAAAAATAGTAGGAGTTCAGGGTGAAAAAGCACAATTTCAAGTAAGTGAAATGGGAAAGAGAAGGGGGGATTTAACACTCTTAGGAAAATTTAGAATACAGAGATTATATCAGAAAAAAAGACCTAACAGACTCTGTTCTGGTTTTGATAAGGTACGTTGGTGGAGCATGTGGGAAGAAAGTATATCAGTGGTCCTTCCCTTGGTCTCTTCTTCTTGCTTCATTGGTATATTCCACTAGTTTGCAGCACTATACTTTGTGGACTTCCTGCATTGTATTTTCATGTTTACTGTCCTTTGGTCTTTTTTCCCTATGAATTTCTATGAACTACTTTCAGTAAACAAGTAGAAACTTGGTGTCTATAAAGTAATGACTCAACAAGTTAACTACACACTGTATGAAAAAGTCCCTGCTTGCATTTGCTCTAAATCCATGACTTGACCCCTTCATTTGATACTTCTGGTTCTTGTACTCTGAGAAATAGTAAGTAATTATTCCCTATTCCATGTTAAATGTTTTCTTCCACTATTCTAGCTATACTTTTCCTAGAGCATTTCAGAACAAAATAAGTTATCTATTCAGCTTTGACCGAGATGTTTTCATTTTCCAGATATTTCAGTCACCTATATATGGCCCTCACATATGAAGCCAAATATTGGAATTCGTGGAATATTGGAATTTTAAGCTTAGCAATATTGTGGCTGATTTTATATATACATATATATATATGTATGTATGTATGTATAAAATATGTAAGTCACAACAATGGAAAAAATCAGGTTGCTAACGACAAGATGCAATTTCTGGATTTTTGTCACATATTTTTTACACCAGGTTTGGCAAATATAGCAACTGCACTACTGGAAATGTTTCTGGCATGTACAAGCAATGACATTTCTCAGAGAGCATTCCATAAAGGAGATTTCATACCCTAATCTTCTCATGTCAAGCTCTTCAGAAAAGAATAATGCATAAGAAAATATAATTTGACAGATAAAGTGCTCCTAGCATGCATCTGAGGAGAGGAAGCATTGTTTCTTCTATGGCTAAATTTTCATACCAGAACTAAAAAAGAAGTGCAATACATATATGAAAAAAAGACTAGTGGACTTACATCACAGAACTGACCCCAGTACAGAAGTAAAACTAGTTTAAATCATTCCAGTGGTGACTCTGTGGGACAAACATCAACATAACAGAACTTTCACAGCCTCTTACAACAAAAAGTAAGCCAGTGATACCTACATGATTTTAAAACAGTGGGACAGAGTGCGCACTCATCTCATCAACACTGCTGGACCTGCACTGTTTCCAAACACCCTGAAAAAGACAGTCTGTAGTTAGGGCTTCAACTATGCAGCTTTTTTTCAGTTTATACATTGGTGAGCTGCTGGATCAATCAATGATAAGGGATATTACTATAAAGTGTAATTTATAATAAAGGACAAGTCTAGTATGTGCTCAAATACCTTTATTTTCCTGAAGACTAAAGTAGATAGAAAGGTTTGGTTTGGGATTTTTTTTTTTTTGTTTGGATTGGTTTTCAATCAAGTCTTTTAATGTGGGGGAGATACACACAGGGGAAAACATGTTTCAAAACGCTGGAACCAGATTCTCAAAATACCCTCAGTGAAGTACTTCTTAATTAACTTTAATTACTGTCATAGACCAGATATTAGTTACAATTGTCTCAGTACATAATGCATAAAAATAGTTTGGAGGTCCCCAAAAGTAATAAGCTAGTTAGTACAGTACACGTGGCCTAACTGTGTTCACACAAGTTACTGGGTTTTGATTTATATATCAAGCAACCCCCAAAAATGTCTAAAATACATCCAGAGGAAAAACAGGAAAAGAAGCAAAGGACGAGAAAGGAAAAAGACCTTTGTATTTTCTTTGGTGAAGAAAAATTCACTCTCAGAAGTGAATAATTATTCTCCTGCTTTTAGAGCTCCCAGCCACGCAGTCCTTACTCTTGCAATGAATCTGATAGAGACACGCACTCAGTGGCGATCTCTGTAGTACCAGTTCACAACCATTTCCTGTGCAATTTTGGTAAATATGTACAGAAAGACAACTTTCTCTGCCAAAGAACTGGTAGATAGGTGGCATTCAGACAGAAAGTCCTACTGTGCATTCAGGTTTGATTTAATTAGGTTAGTAACAAAATTTTAATTTCAACATTAATATTGATCAGTGTGCAGTCTACTGTGTCCTGTGATTTAATCACGATTATGAAGCTATACCATGTCTTCATCCTTCATATTTAGATAAGGGCAGAATCAAGGATTTGCAGAAGAGATTGGAACTTTAAATCCATTTGTATCTCCTTTTAGGTGATTATCACTCCTTCCCTTTAAAAATGAAGTTTCCTTTTTGCATACACTCTACTTCTTATTTGCATATGCATCATATTTCTGTGTCTGAATTACAGTTTTCCTAAAACTCTTTTGATTTTGGAAGCTTTAAACGTTTTTAATGCTGTAGAAGACTATCAGGAAGGATACATAAACACAGTGATGGGGAGATCTTCAGAGTGATATATTTCAAAATAATTAGATTAGATAAGATTAGATTAGAGAAGAATTCTCGATATTACTTTATAAAGCTGAAGAACTGCTATCTGATCCTTAGACAGTCACCTTCTTTTTGGCAGAATAATTTTATATAGGTCAGCCAAATATTTTAGTGCATTTCCTAATTTTTTCTACTAACCTTTACCTTACTTTTAGGGAGTTGAGAGAATTAGAAATCCCACAAAAAAAAAAAAGATGTAGGGATAGAAATAACTTTAAAAAACCAATGCATATATGACTGAGATCAAATGACCACGTAAAAGAAAAATAAATAACACTTTGTTTTCTAACAAGGATGGATGATTCAGTTAATATTCTTGAAAGTAATATCTCTATTCATTTTCATTCAGGCCAGCAGAGAAAAAGATATTGCTTACTTTAAATTCAGTGACTCAGACCTCATTGAATAAACCTGTTGTTGTAGAAAAATCCATACACATAAGAATTGGTTCTGTGGGTACAGAACTGTTGTAAATAAGGATGTACATAAGTATCATCAACTTCATACAGCTTCACAGAAGGGCTTATAAGTGTCGTTAAAAATCCATAATAGCTTTTTGGCTGTTTTGTTTCTCATGACCTCTATTTAAAAAGAAGTTTTATTCTCAGAGATGAAGCTAACACAAGCTTAACAACAAGAAAGCTAACACAAGCTCAGCAAGGATCAGATGGGGTCAGGAAGTAGAAAAGGTACTTTCACAGGCTCAGACCTCATGGTATGTCACGTGAGTCATCAAGTGAGACATCATATACAACAGACTATACAAATAACTGCAACTTTCCATGTAATTAAACTTGTTTGCTCAATACAACTTAAATTCACTCATGAATTTCCAGACTCCTACATCACTTGCTCCGAACCACATTTGGTCACTTGCCACACACAAGGGATTTCAGTACATACCGTCCATTCCTTGATATGAAAGTAGCATGTGGTTCCATCTTCACCCTATTTCAAGCATTCTGAAAAGGGAAAGGAATATAAACAAAAAGACATATTTATACATCTAAAGGCAACTGTCTCACCACATAGGACAAGAGAAAATCCAAGGATAAGTAATATATAGTTTGGTCTCAAAGCTAGAGTATGGTCTCCCACCTTGATTTATTTTGATGTATCAACATGGCTTGAGGTACTAGAAGGCAAAAAGAAGTGTTGGTGCACTTACTGTTGCTAATCAATTCAGTCTGATCTAAGTGGGACTGTATCTTCTTGTAACTGTATACTTTGTTTGTAACTGATAGTAGGATTGTAATTTCTGTGAAGATGATTACACCGTTCTAGTCCAGCTTTAAGTTAATAGGGACTACATCATCTCTCATGGAGATACGATTTGTGGGTAATAGCAGAGGAACTGTCAATGTCAATCCTTTGACAGTGGGTGTATCTATTCAGTAGCTATGGGTGTAAAAAAAATGGAAGTGCAGAAATTATAGAACATGATAATTTTATCTGGAATTCAATAAAATTTTATGGTAAAAATATTCCAATAATCAAGGTATGGCTAAGCAACTGGAGATAGCTGAGAGATCATGAATAAGTGTTGCAACTAGTACATATTGATAAAGTATGATAGAGTCAGTATCTGCAATTTTTAATTGAAGGGACTACACCTTACGGTGTCATACTAGCATGCAGTAATTTACTTTGATCTCGTTATTGAACACCATATGTTGGTTACCAGAATGTCAGATTGGTGAGTAAGGAGAAACCAAGACTGGTGCTGAATGAGAGGAATATAAATTTACGCTATAGATGTCACCTGGCCCAAATGAATGAAATGAGCAGAACATTTCTGGGATGTCTCACTCCTCATGAGGTAAATAGTTGTAGAAATTTTTAATGTGCTTTTTTTTTTAAATTTCTAGGATCTCTTATGTGGCAAAAATGGTGTAACTTAAAATATGGGCCAAAAAAAAAAGGTAATTTTTTACTGTTTATTTTGATATAGGAAGAATTATTTTTAACTCTAAATCTTATATCTGCTGTCATTAAATGCAAAATGTTTGATCAAAACTTTCTGTTGAGCTTTGCAGAATGATAATATATTAAAACCTCTCTGCAATAATATTTTAAAAACTTGCTCAAACTTGCTGCTCAGGACACCTATCTGTCCTATTTAAAACAAAAACCTTTCACTATCCTACAGTTCACTATTTCCTTTCTCAAAAGTGAGGGCCTAGAGGTTACCACATAGATAGAAAGGAACTTCCTTTGATGTGAATGAGAATTTCTGCACATATTTGAAGGCAAAATTTTTCTCTGATAGTAAATATTTCTGTAGTACAAAAATAAAAAGAGATAACACATTCAGAGAGCAAAAAGGTTAGGTGAAGAAAAAGAACAAAAGCTGTAATGGTATTCCATATTCTACTGTGGCACAGGAGTTTATAATTTTTGTATTCGACCTCCCTGACAAGATCCAAGACTTAAAAATATCTGCAAATTGGACAGAGCCACAAAAAGTATCTGCAGCTTATGCCTTCTACTTTTAAAAGAAGTATGAAATCACATCCAGCTAAAATGATCAGCAAGAGGTGCTCTTCTTGCATTGTTCTGTTGCAGGATATGGTACCCACCGATGGCAGAAGAAACATTCAAATGTGGATATACACTCTATAACAATAACCTAATTTTAAGAGGTATTGCCATAAATCTCTAAATTTTTAAAACAAACAATTCATATAGTGAAACTTTCTATATCTCTCGGTAGTATCTGAAACAAAGTTATAAAAAAATATTCAAATAATTGTTATTAAACTTTTTTCTATAACTTCCTGACAACAGATTCTACAAAGTATTTTTCAGCACAAAATATGCCGTATGAAAAGCTCTTCCTGAGACATGGTCTTCTTCTAAATTACAAAAAGGTTACTGATGCATGATTTATTGGTTACAGTATAGTATCTCACCACTACCACTCTTTCTTATGAAGGACTTAATAATTTTATTTTATGATTTCTACAGGCAATGATAAGAAAGACTTAATATCCCCCTTGGGGAAAAAGAGGAAGAGAAACCTATATAAGCAAAAATTAAAAATTACCTCTTAGAGTTCTTTACACACTCTACATTGGCTGTGAAATCTAATTTGTGACTATAGAGCCAAAATATATTATTAACTGAATATTATTTTAGGTGGAGCTATAACTACTCTCTCTCAACCATGAGAACCTCCCAGTCATTTCAAAAGAAAAAGATATTGCTATGTCTATCACTAAAGAGAAATGACAGATTTATTCAACAGTGATTTTTCCCTATCTAAGATAACCCAGCACATATCCATTCCAAAGCATTTATTACCTTTGCCACCAGTGATGTTATACATGAGAAAGAAAAGGATGCCGGTCTTCACTCCTTAGAGCCCTAACTATAAAATCTAGGATCAAAACCCTTATACAAACATAATTGCGACGAAGATTTTGCTTATTTCACTGCAAGTGAGACTGTGCACCCATAAAAAAAAAAAAAAAAGTGGCTTTTCAAAGATTAAGAAAAAGAAATGTATGTTTAAATTGAGATTATATACACATCTTAATCATAAGATCTAGATATAGCTTAAGATAATAATCAAGACATTTAAATACATATATGTAAACATTCGTATGTGTGTAACTAAAATAGACTATTTTTACATTATAGTTGTGCTCAAGGTAGGAATATTTTACAAGTTATACAGATTCCTATCCTATGACTGCATTAGTTCACCTATAGAAATAAAGATGAGATGAGAAACTGGATGCGCATAGCTATTAGATTTTGAAAATTGTAGACCAAACCCCACTCCCTTCTCTACTACAATGTGATTACCAAGTATCTCACATGAAGACTTTGACTTGCCATACCCATATACCTGCTTGGAAAAAAAAAAAACAACAAACCAAACAAACAAAAAGAAGGGCGGGGGGAGAGAAAGAAAGAAAGAAAGAAAGAGAAAGAAGGAAAGAAAGAAAGGCAGACACACCTCCCACCCCCCCAGCTCTGCAATAGAATATTAGAATAAAGAAACAAAATCATAGGAGACACAGTTTTACATAGGAAAGTAAACATACTGAGAAAGGGAAGAAGTGTGAAACAACTATATACAGCAGTTTGCAATGAATAGCTGATCCACCACTAAGTCTTTTGTGCTTTGTTTTTTTTTTTTTTGATGTTACAATCATGTTTTGCCTGTGTAGCACTAGATCCAGAGGAAGAACATCCTAATATGACAGTCATGTATTTTGATATTAGACAATGAATACTACAGCATTTGTTCTTTAATTCCTATCAAAACATATGCCTAATGAATATGTTTTAAGGACCAGATGTGAGCAGAACAAACAATTCTTGCAACATCATTTAAAAAAAAAAATACACTGAAAGAAAATTTGATATACAAAAGGCTCTTTCTAGAAGGAAATGCTGATTATTTCCATTTGCGATAATGCCAGATCATGCAGTTTTCTAATGATGATACTCCCCCCCTTTCATTTTATTCCCTAACATGTTGAAAATATTCCCAGCCTTTTAGAGTTAGTTACAAAGGCACATTTGGCAGACTCACCATCTTTGATAGCATAATTTTTAATCTGCTTCTGTAACCCAAGAGAATCTTTTAATAAAGTGATTAAAGTATTGAATTTTTATTCTCCACACTCAAGAGGACAGTGTTTGACCCTGATGACTAATTGAAAGCTAAATTTTATTGCATTATACTGGACACTAATTAGACCAGTTGGAACACTCTTCCAGCAATGTAATATTCACCAAAAAAAATCTTAGTAGGAGTACAGAGAAAGGGACTAAGTAAAGAAAAAATGCTTACTTAAAATCATCAGAAATGAAGTGGGAGATCGTAAACAGAATTAGATTAAAAATAAAGAGGATTATAATTTAATTAAATTGGTTTGTGGTGGAGTTACAGCTCATCAGATTTTTTTGTTTGTTTGTTTGGTTTTTAATATCCTATTTTGAGATAAGAGAGTGTTTCAGCAGGAAAGGGAGTTGTTTACTTAGATGATGCAAAATTGTGTCTTTGCAGTCAACAATGATTACTCAACTTGCAACAGCATTAACTATCATCCTCAATCCTGAAGCATACTCTTTCTAATAAACGTACTTTGATGTAAACTGGCAATATTCCCCCAAATAAAGCCAAATTCTTGCACCATGAGGCTGTGTAAATAAGTTATACTGCTTTCATGAGATCCATGTTAAGATCTGTGTGGGATAGCAGTACTGATACTTACCTGGAGCATGGTGAACATTTTACAGTCAGTACTGCCATATCTAGTACTGCTTCCCTGTGTGTGTATATGGGTTTCATTTGTTTTTTTGACAGAGGACATCTGGCTTGAAAAAAAAAAAAGATACCTTGATAGTTCTGCTGTTACCATTTTTTGTCTTTAACCAACCCTACATTTAATGTGTCATACTGATAATAATGTGGTGGAACTCCTTGTTTCTAAGATTAGATTTGCTCCTACTTAATTATTCAAGGAAGAGAGTCCATGGTTGGTGTAAGCCATGCTAAAACTATACTGTCATACTCCCCCTGACGCCCTAACAGTAACAGAAAGGAATATTCACTTCCATCAAATCAACAGGCTGATCTCATTAGATGGCCACACAATTGCTAGAGCTGACACAGGAAAGTGTGAACTCACACCTGAAAAAGAGAGAAAAAGAGAGAGAGATGGGCGTGAGGAGGAAAAGGAGAGGGAGAAACACAAGGGTGAGCAAGCCTTGACAGCAGCAATCCACTCATGTATTGCCATATGCCAATCATGAAAAAGCAGAGCAAGGTGCAAGGCTTCTAAGCATTACATAGTGGAAACACTGCTGATTTTTCAGGCTTTTTACTCTCTGGATATGAGGACAAGACTTTGTCATCACAGTGTGCTGATGAATTCTGTACTTTGATAAACTGACCTTTGAAAATGGTCACTGCAAATTTAATTTTTAAATTACTTGAAAATTTTCAATAAACACAAGCTATTGCATACCAATAATCACCAAGTTCCATCATTTTGTTTCTTCAAAGGAAGACAATGGACAAGACGCCCACATGCTTACATGATATTCTACAGTGAACTGAAGCACCCACATACTTGAATCACAAACAGTGGAGAGAGATGAGTATCTAACATCTGAATAATTTTCAGAAGCAATTAAATAGGGGTCAAAACAGATCAGTACAACCTCTAGTTTTATCATCAGTTTTAAGTGGTGTGTGCACCAATATTCAGTCTTGCATAACTCACAGTTTTCCACTACACATTTCTGTTTGGTCATCTTTTTTTTTTTTTTTTTTTTGGTAGTATGTTGCTTTATAGAGCTAATATTTTAAGTATACTTTTGAAATTCTTAAGACAGCAGTACATTTAAATCCTTTCAAACTAACCTAAACCACTTAAAAAAAAAAAAAAAAAGAAAAAAAGTCCTTAAATAAAGAAAGGGAAAAATATTATTCTTTTTTTGGTCACACACATACTTGCACCCTTTAAAAATATGAAAAATATTCCATTCATTTACTTCATCATTCAGACTGTAGGCACTAAAAATTCAAATGAACCCTAATTAGAGTTATTATCTTAAAGCTTCAGTAGAACAGTTCTCATTTATATTAAAGAAGTTTCTACTTCAAAGGAAAACTCTTTGCAGTGAAAGTCATGCATAATGTTACAGATCATTTTTTGTCTTTTGTCAGAAATCAGTCATATTTTTGTCATCATTATGGAGAAGAGTTGGCCTTTTTAAGATAAAAGACACAAGTACCTTGTCATTAAATACCCCTACCTAATTAAAATACCCCTACTAATAAGGTCCTATTTTAAATGATTAAAAAAACAGTTGTCTTAATTTTTCAATTGAAGTCAATGGGCAACAGAGGAAAAATAAGATATATAAGGAAAATGAAACAGTGCAAAAGTATGGTTATAAATTTCCACAAGCCTCAAGATTTGTTGTGATGTACATGACAGAAAAGGGAAGGTGATAATTTTAATGTAGGTGAAATTTATTGCTGTATAAAAACCCCCACAGAAATAAACTCCTGCCCTATTGTAGACAATGGAAGTTTTATAATTCATGTATTAAGCTCAAGAGGTCATGCACCCAAATCTCCCTAAAAACTGACTTCCCAGAAATCCAAATACCCAGTGTCACTATGTACTTTGAAAGCTCATGAAACCATCAGATAATCCAGGCTGAGTAGGTGAATATCAGCAGGTCCCTAGTCCAACCTCCTGCCCACAGCAGGGCCAGACCTGGTTGGTCTGGGCTCTGTTCAGTCGGGTCTCAACAGCCTGATGGCCAGAGACAACACAGCCTCCCTGGGCAGGCTGTCCCACTGCTGGACCGTCCCCAGGGTGGGGAGGTGTCTCCTTTTATCCAACTGGAACCCGCTCTGTTTCAGTTTATGAGAATTGTGTCTCATTCACGTGCTACAAGAGCGAGCGTGGCTCCGTCCTGACAACCTTCTCTTGTCTAGAGCCCTCAAAGCTCGCTCACCTCCAGGCTGAACAAGCCCTGTCCCCTCAGCTTCCCCTCATGGGGAACATGCACCCACCCCCTGACGATCCTCTCCAGAGGACTCATTCCGCAGGGATAATATTTTACTGGTACCGGGGAGCCCGAGGCTGGGCACACTTCTCCACATGTGGTCTAACGAGCGCTGAGCAGAAGGGGAGAACTGCTCCCACCAGGTCGGCCGGCCGTGCTCCCGTTCGTACAGCCCGGGCAGCCGTTGGCCACCTTTGCTGTCTGGGCTTCAGCTCGCTGCCCATCAGGCCCAGGGCCTTTCCCTCAGGGCTGTCCCCAGACTGTCCATCCCCAGCGTCTGCCATCGCAGGGGCTCGTCTGTCCCAGGCGCAGCACGTGGCACTTGTCCTTGCTCAATTTTACAAGGTCTCCGTTGCCCATTTCTCCAGCCTGTCCTTCTGTACAACAGCCCTGCCTCCAAGCTTGTCAGCGGCTCCCCCTCTTCTGTTGTCATCCTTAAACTCGGAAAGGGTACCTTCTGCTTCCTCCCGCAGGCCACTGATAAAGGTATGAAACAGGCCAGCTCCAAGGAGACACCCCAGAGGTGCTCCACTTGTTACTGACCTCCACGTAGAGCACCAGCCACTAACCACAGGCCACTGACCTGGCTGCACGACCATTTTTTCACTCATTCTGTATTACTCCCCTCCAGATTGTCACTTCCCAACACAGGAAGCGGTGGGAGACCATGTCCGAAGCTTTGCTAAAGTCAACTTTTAAGGTCTTATCCTTATCCATAGGCTTTTTTCCTCTTATCTCACAGCAGAGCAACAAAACTTTAGACAGAACGTATTAGCTGTTGTTGTACACAGCCAGAAAAATAATAGAGACCTCTTTCAGCAGAATATTGTTTCTGAAACATTAGCAAAATACCTTGTTTTTTCACTAGCTAAGTCAGATACCACCTTTTATTGTTCATTTGTTTTTGTTAACTTAGGCAGATAGAATTGTAGCCACCACCCACCTATGCCTTTCCAAGTTTTCTGAAAGGAAAAGGCGTTTTTCTGGGTGATGTTATTAGTGGCGATATAAAAGCCTGATAAAATTAAGTGATTCACTGAAGAGTATTGAAAAATACTCATCTCTCTAGGCTAAATTTGTTCCTTTAGACAAACAGGAATCCACTGGGAAAAATTCTTTTTGGATATAACTCCAATTAGTTTAGTAGAATTTCACCAAAATGTTACTTAGTCCTAATCATGTTTATCCTACAAATTGTATTTCTTGCCACTTTCAGAATCTTAATTAGTCAAATGGAAACAAAACAGAAAAAAGCATGACATGAGACAAAGATTTCCATGAAACCAAAGAAATTTTAACAGTAAAGACTATTTTTGCCCACTGAAAGGCTTCCTGACTTCCTTTTTTGGCAACTAGATTATCATGAAGCTCCATTTGCAACTTATGTCCAGGACTCCAGTAAGTAAATGACCTGTTCTGAGCTGTAATCCAAGGTCTAAAACAGCTGGCTGTGGGGCACTTGGGGCCGAGGGATTTAGGCTTAGATTTTACTTAGACCCAGAAAATTAGATTACTATCTAAATAGTCTCACTATCTTGGGAAGAGAATTCTGTTTCCCTTATTCAATATCATAAATAGAAAAGTCAGTGAAAGGAAAGAGCACATAGAATATACTCAGCAAGTAAGCAGAACTGTTTGGATATAAGCACACAATTACTGTTCACATCTTAAGTAGTGGTCATCCTATGCTGCTTTTGAGTACATCAGGCAAAGCAAGACACTGGATGGACAGAAATATGCATCGTTCAGGCTCACACAGAACATGGAAATGAACAAAGATATATGCACAGCGTGCAAAGCAGGAAGACTTCATTGCACTTTGGGAGGTGCCTGTGCCCCTTTCTATCTATTTGCTCTACTCTGTGAACAGGACAAAAAGGCAAGCTAAATTCAAATGAGAGAAGATAAAAGCCTAAATAAAAAGAGCAACGATTTTGCCTTTGACTTCTGAGGAATAGGGTTTACATCATTATCTGTCTTTGCTTCTACAAGCTCTAAAACTTTTTTTCAAACGTCTGGTTTTCTGTTTCTTGGTGTGGGGCTTTTTTTGGGGGGGTGGGGGTGGGTAGGGGGCTTTGGTATTTTGTTTTGTTTTTTTAACTAAGCTTTTGTTCTAATCTTATCCAAGTCTCTTTTGTTACCTCAGCAAGATAAATGCTTTTCTAATTGCAAATACTTTTTTAAACTGCAGACATAAAATTCATCTTAGTTCTTTAGATATAAGTGATTGCGTTGTCACTCAGCCTTTTCAGTCTGACAGTATTTCTGACATTCTTCAAAAGCTGGAATTAAATCTAGCATTACCAGTGTAAGTGATCTTTTTATCTTCTCACTGTTATCTCTCATTCTTGTAGCCCACAATATGGATGCCGAATAGTCTCCTACAGCTTTTTTGCACCCATCAGTCTTGTTGCCGACAACACAACTACTGTTTTAGGCATGAAAGTATAAAGTTCCTTTGTTTTGGAAATGAAGCACAAATTTGTGAGGTTTACAATTTCCAGTGAGTATGGTTATAAACAGTGGGCACAGTCTAGTTTCAGAAACATTTGATAAATATGGAGTAATTCTACAAATATAATTTTAGATTTTTCCTGTGGCAAAAAGGAAAATATAAGCCAGAGTGAACTGTATTCCCATATTCAGTATATCACTGACAACATTTCAAATTAATTATATGCCTAGATATATACCCAAAGTGGTTGCAAAGAATATGGTATTTCAGGTTAATGTCCATTCTGACTGGATGCACTGAACGAACCAGGTCTTTGAGAGTCCAAAGGGAGAGCTGTTTAGGCAGCACTCACCCATTGCCATAAAAGCTTGCAGTAAATGAATGATTATCTGTAAAACCCTTTTACTAATTAACAAAATACTCTGCAAGGGTATGTGGAAGGAGAGTGTCTGCTTTTTTAAGGATATCTGGTCAAAGGAGCCAGAAACAAGAACATATGGAGACAAACCTGACTGACAATTGATAAGGGAAGTCGTGATAAGAATAAACCAGCCAGTCACACTGATTGGTAAGGATATGTGGAGCATGAGAAAGTTTTGTTTTTCTCCAATAAGACTGTCTGACTAATGACCTTGCCAAATTGGGATGATAAGGGCAGGGAGGGAGACCAATGCATAGAGATATAAAACCTGACCAATTAGCCTTAATAAAGACAATAACCAGAAATGAACCTGGTCAGTCACACTAACTGATGGGCTACCAAGAAACTGCAGGCAAAATGGGACTTTGCAACTGATAAGGATGCAAACCTGAGGGTCCAGCACGTTGCGGGGCCGGGGGGGGTCAGGGGGACTGTGACAACTGATCAGGCAATGTGCAAGGGAAGGGGAACCAGGGGGAGGAGGTAGATGTAAAAGAGTATAAAAGGGGCCGGTTGCCTGTTAAATGGGGCTGGTCAATACATTTGTGTGGCTGAGCCCTCCGCCTGCTCACCAGTCTGTCCTATCACCTCATTACATCTTTTCTCAACTCTCTCGCTGCGCAATGTCACTCTCTATCCTGTGTGTATGCGTGCTGCAGACACTCATTGACAGCTGCTGGGGGCACCGGTGTGAGTGGACTGGGTGTCAGTTACTGGAGTCAGACTGGGGGATGTAGGGACCCCTGGCCTCTGGTGTCAGATATTGGAGCAAGTAGGGTCTCAGCATCAGCTACTGGAGTGAGTGGGGGGTCTTTAACTTCCAGCCACAGGGGCTGTAACGGCTTGTGTTCCCAAAACCAGCTACAGAGGGGACTGGTGTGAGCAAAGTGAGAGAGGGTCTCTGCGTGGGCAGCTGGAGCAGGACCACTGGGCACAGCCTGTGTGCCTGGTGCTGGCTGCTGGGTGCTGAGCAGTGTCTGTGTCTTCCCCAAACCAGTTGTGTCTGCACTCCTGCATGGGCTTGTGCATGGACAACTTGCTTTCAAACTTTAAGCTGGACCCTCAGTTATGGGCCGAGGTATTAGATGGGGAGGGGGTCCATGCTCTTGGGAGGGCTTGTGAATGTGGGGTGCATGAGGGACGAGTGTGTGAGTGCTGTGAGTTTGCCAGTGAGCATCGAGCTGGACCAGCTGGTGAGTCAGGGACCATGAAGCAGGTAAGGGGGGCCAGGATCCGGGCAGGTGTGCCAGGGCAGACAGAGGGGCCGTGCTGGTACTGCAGAGATCCACGAGTGTGAGTGTGCTTGTGAACCCAGAGAGTGTTGGGGGGGGCTGCACTTCTAACGTCATTTAATGCAGACCAATTCATTCTGATGACTCCAAATAACACCTTAATGACTGTTCTCCAACACATTCAGGAAGTTTGGCTTTAGAGAATATCAGTGTTAAGATGCACTTTCTGCTGAATAAGGTACATTTATTGCAAAAAATAATTCTGGGAAGCACTTTGATATTGTTATAAGAATTAAGGTAAATCATTTTATCTTTCTGAAAGTAAGAGAGCACATAGATGCACCTGCACTTCTGCTTGTCACAGCTGTACATAAAGGTGAAGGATGTATGTGCATACAGTGACTAATATACATTTTCTGGTCACTGAGTTCTGCTACATAAAATTAGTTTCAGAATGAGTATATAGACTTCTAGCTGTCCTTTTGAAATGTTTAGCCTTTTCCTTATTTTTAATAATAACAAAACCCTTTAAAACCTGCTTCTATTTTATAGCTAGCATAAATATTATTAGATAATGAAAGACAATTCTCTCCTCCTTTTGTTTCCCCTCCTTCCCATTTGCTGGGGGAAATAAAAGATCCAAAGCTAATAGGTCTCAAAGTGTTCAGCAGCAACAACCCCCCCCCCGTATTAAATACATACTATTTGCCACTTCAGACAAACTTCTGTTAAAAAAAAGCCAACCAGTGATGAACATTTGCGAAAAACATATATCTACTATGCATTATATATATAGCATCTCTCGCTGCATGCAATCTAACAATTAGGGCTGTTAAAAAGGCTTAAAAGCTCTAACACCAGCAGAAGTTCCTCAAACTCAACTTGTTATTCCAGTTCCAAGCCTTATTCATTCAAGTTAATAGAAATGTCAACCTTTCAAACAAAAATTTGAAAGCTGTATTTGCTTGCTTTGTAGGGCCAAAGGTAGTGAGAGAAGTGACTAAAGAGCAGACAAAAGTAACTCTGTCTTCAAAGACTGACAGTGAACTATGTTAAAGTATTACCCATCTTGAAAAAAGGAGTGATTTTTCTCTTGACATGACCCCACAATACTTTTTTTTTATTTCAGATGCACTCAAACTTTGAGAAATATGGTAGAGAGAACAATACCAATCAAGGAATATCTCCAAGCACTGCAAAAAAAAGCTTTGTCATGTCACACACACACACACACACACACACACACACACACACACACACACACACACACAAAAAAGAGCATTTAGGCCAAAATATCTTGAATATTTCATTCAAAGATTCAAAATTTTAATGTCATTACCTTAAAATACTTTTGGGGCTAAAGGAAGATCTATTTTTCTCTTAGTTCTAAAGTAGGAAAGCATCTGATCATAGGCAACACACAGAGGGATCATAATATTACCTGAACTCTCCATACTTGAAAGTATTTTCCGGTTATTCTGAGCTCTCTCACAGAGAGGTTATAGCAGTAAAAAGACACAGTAGGTGGAGAAAAAAAAACAACAGAAACCCAAAACAAAACAGAAATAGTATTTTCTCAGCGGTACCAAGAAAGCAGTATGCTTTTCAGATTCTTCCTTCTCGTCTCAGTTCTATATATAATTCAGTTAATGTTTCCACTAGCTCTGATCTCACCTCCTGGCCAACAGGAAGTGCAAGTGCCTGAAACCATTTCTTTTTCACATTAAACACCATATTAACTGCATTAACCAGGCACATCATAGTGAGGAGAGGAAGGTGGAAAGGGGGAATGAAAGTTTCCAGCATCCTTGAATGTGTTACAGCTAAAGAAACCTTGAAGTATTTTATCCTCTGGCCTTACACCCTTCTGCCTCTTCATCTGTTATCTCACTGACAGCCCCTTTGAGTCATCACTCTTAGTAGTCTCCTATTTTAATGCCCTTCTCTCATTAGGCAGCAGACTGTTTTCCTCTTTGTCAAACTAAGGGTACAACTGAAATCTGTTCAGTCTTTCTTAAAATAACCTTTTTCAACAACACAACATGGATTTAACTATCTAGGGAAATTTCCAGCCTTAGCATTTTTCAAGTAATTATGATTAAAATAATTGAAACATATTTTTCCCTTCTCTTTAAGAAATAGAATATTTTTTTTTTTCTTAAAAAAAAAAAAAGAGTTCAATCTTACTGCATAGTGTGTTCTTTGCCTTTGACATTTAGAAGCATGAATGATTGATAACTGAGCATTACTTAGGTAGGAGATTAATCTCTATGTAGATTCAAGAGTAGGAAGAAAGAGACATTCAAATTCCATGTCTTTATACCTGAACTGCTGTAAATTAGAAATGTCAAAAATGTAATTCATCAATTTATATGCATTGAAAAAGCTCTTTTTTTCTTAAAAAATACTACCAGAAGGGAAAAGAAATCCTTAGGCCCAAACCATATCCAAATATATAATTTGTATTTAAAATATCTGCAACATTCTTCATCAATTGTTGAAAAATGCCCTGCCATTTAAAGAAGAAATTAAATAAAATATGAGAATAAGCATTAGCATCCCATGTAGCATAGGAAATACAGAATACATAATGGTCATAGTATCCAAAATGTGTGTAGCAAATTTAAAACAATTCCACATTAAAAGAATTTTTAGCTGTTGCAGAAAAAAAGTTCATTTAACTATATCAGGAAACTGCTTGAAAATTTTTACTTGCGTTTGAAAGGACTGAAGAAGCCCTGTAGGCTATACCTGTCTCAAAACTGCTTAGGCAAAAAAACCCACCATCAAAATACCCACACTATCACAGAGGTAATAAGAGTCATAACATGCTATATGCCAGGCACAATCTACTATATAGGTAATGGTTGCCAAGGATGAGTTGACAGGCAGTGTGCCAAACTTGGACCTGCAGCAAGATTTCTTGGACACAGTTACATTTTTATTAAAATATATTTTCTGCTTTCAGGTGCTCCACCAGCTCCAGAGGAGGCCCGTGACTGGCCTCGCAGACTTCAGCCTCCCCTATCCTCACTCAGCTATTGAGGGACTTCTTCATTAGCAGGATCCCTGTTTTGTTCCTTTTTCCCTCTTGGATGATGCAACACGTTCAAGAATCAAAGTGAGGCCCTAAATATATATTTCCTGAATCTCTCTTCACATAAATAAAATCAATCTTTAAATTAAAAATGGGCAATGGAACTTTCACCTAAATCACAATTTAAAGACTAGTCTGTTCTTGATACAAAACTAGGACAATAGATGAACTATTATGTTATTCTGCAAAAGATGATTATCTAAATTTTGTCTTCCACACAGTATAGCACTGTAGAAAATAATAAAATTAAAATACTTTTAAATTAAATTAAATCAAATCAAATTTAAAAAATAATATAATATAAGGAGAACAAACCGATTAAAGGAATTCAATTTTCTGATTAAAAGTTTTGAAATACACCATAGCTAGAAACCAAACACTTGCACACCTTGGTATGAAAAGCAATCAGACAAAAAGTAAATGTACTTATCTTCTTCAGATGCATTACTCCATATATTAATGTATTTCCACACAAAGTGAACATTTTCACACATACAAAAGCTTGTCATCTAGTTATATAAAATTCTGCCTACATCTTTGTAGATGAAAATGTGCTTACTAAGTGAGCTATTGTTTAAAGTAAAAATCCAAAAGAACTGCTTTGTTCTATCCTTTGAAAGGATGTTTCAGTTTCAAAGCATTCTCTGAGAATAGGAATACTGAATTATAAAGCACTTGTAATGACTCAGAGTATCCTGATGCCTCACCTCATTTTCTTAACGATAAATCTATTTGGAAAGTCTTACCATAGCATTAGCTGTGATCCACTGAGTTATACTGTACTATCTCTTTTGAGAACTGGAATGCATGTTTGATTACTGCAAGTAATGTGCTTTCATTCCCAAATATGTAATTGAATATAACTAGAACATAACAATCTTCTTTTTATACGCACACAAAAACCATGTTAAAAATCATAATTAACTCTGAAAAGTTGAGAGCCAGAAAATGTCAGAATTATAGTCTACCTTTTAGTGTTTTATGCTTTATGGTGCAAGTTTCACTTCAACAATTGAATACTGTCACCAACATACTGCCCCTAACTAATTCAGTCCCTGAGATGGATGGTATTCACTGACTGTGGAGCTATTCTGTATTGGGGTTTGGGGTTTTTGTTAGTGGGGGTTTTTTTATCATTCACTGTGTGGATCCATGCATTATTTACTGCACATTATCCAAACTCTGTACTGAATACACAGTTATTAATTTTGTCATGGGGCTTTCTGTGGTTCTCCTACCACTGCATTTATCACCACAAATCCCATCTGAAATAAAAATTACTTGTGATCATTATTAGCCCTATTTAATGTATCAGAAGCTGACATAGAGAAACTATTGCTAAAATCGTTGAACATGTCTACATATTTGAGCCATCTGTTTTTTTTAAAGTTTGCAATTACATAAGAGACTTTTCATGTTCATAGCACAGATCTTAAAATAGTTTAATTATTCATGCATTCCAGGCCCCAAGTTCCATAAACAGATGTGTGGAAGACATCAGTGACTTGCTGCAGGCTCTTTGTTTATGTAATTTTCCTAGCACCACACAGTAAATTGACAGCCACAGAATCCAGGCAGTGATCAACCATCATGGACACAGAGTTTCTTAAATTCACTGTGTGACACTTCTGAGGAGACTGAACCAAATTCTTTTGGTGATGGCCTTATTTACTACAAGCTCTGGTTCAATTTCAGAGCATTTCTGTCCTGCCAGGTGCCCACCAAAGCCGCTCTATCACTCCCCTCCTCAGCTGGACAGGGGACAGAAAATATAAGAAAAGGCTCATGGATCGAGATAAGGACAGGGAGAGATCACTCAACCAATGACAGTCACAGGCAAAACAGACTTGACTTGGGGAAAATTACCTTAATTTATTGCCAATTAACCAGAGTAGGGTAATGAAAAATAAAACCAAACCTTAAAACACCTTCCCCCCACCCCTCCCTCCTTCCTGGGGTTAACTTTACTCCTGGTTTTCTCTCCCTCCTCTCCCCACCGACAGTGCAGGGGATGGGGAATGGGTTTGGGGTCAATTCCTCACACGTTCTCTCTGCCGCTCCTTCCTCCTCAGGGGGAGGACTCCTCACTCTCCCCCTGTGCCAGCGTGGGGTCCCTCCCATGGGAGACAGTCCTCCACCAACTTCTTCAAGGTGAGTCCTTCCCACGGGCTGCAGTTCTTCACGAACTGCTCCTGCGTGGGTGCCTCCCATGGGCTGCAGTCCTTCAGGCACAGACTGCTCCAGCGTGGGTCCCCCGCAGGATCACAAGTCCAGCCAGAAAACCTGCTCCTGCCTGGGCTCCTCTCTCCACAGGGCCACAGGTCCTGCCAGGAGCCTGCTCCAGCGTGGGCTTCCCACGGGGTCACAGCCTCCTTCGGGCACCCACTTGCTCTGACATGGGGTCCTCCCCGGGCTGCAGGTGGAGATCTGCTCCACCATGGACCTCCCTGGGCTGCAGGGGGACAGCCTGCCTCACCATGGGCTTCCCCACGGGCTGCAGGGGAATCTCTGCTCTGGCACCTAGAACACCTCCTCCCTCTCCTTCTTCACTGACCTGGGGGTCTGCTGGGCTGTTTCTCTCACACATTCTCAGTCGTCTCTTCCAGCTGCAGTTGTGCAGTAATTTTTTTCCCTTCTTAAATACATCATCCCAGAGGTGCTACCACCGTCCCTGATGGGCTCGGCCTTGGCCAGCGGCAGGTCCAACTTGGAGCTGGCTGGCATTGACTCTGTCACACATAAGGGAAGCTTCTAGCAGCTTCTCACAGAAGCCACCCCTGTAGCCCCCTCGCTACCAAAACCCTGCCATGCAAACCTGATAAAATTCCTTATTCAACCACAGTATGAGATGCAGATTCAAAGGTGAACAAGTAACGTGACAGACCCTCACTTTCAATGGCTGTATTTGCTGTATATGAAGCTGGACAGCTGAGAGAAAAAAAGAAAAGGAAGGCCACAATCCAAGCCCGTAGTCTGCTATACTGCCTGCTCGCTGTATATTGCTGTGGATTGCTCTTTCGGTGCCTGCTGGCTTTCTGGGGCTAATGCACACATACACATTGTCGCAGACTAGCAAAGTCTCGTTTCTTCCAATTGCATTCACTGTCCATCAGCTCACCTCGGTTCACTAATTTCTACTCAGACTTTCATGCAGGGCGGTGACTTCTTTTGCTTCACCGAGCACTGTGCAAAAGGTTCTTCACTGCTCCTTTATTTTGCTAGAAGGAACCATACTATCAGTCATGACCAAGTTTGTAAATTATGGCGGCCACAAAAATAATCCAACAGCACAGTGTTATTGGAAACATAGGAACTTAATTACCCTAAAGAAGTTACCATATCTACAGCTAACCTGATGTGAGAAACTAGGAAAGTTATCTATAGGTTGGACATTTCTAACATCTGCACATCTGATTGTTATACAATTGAAGTTTCGTAGAACATCAGTTATAAGTGGAATAATATTATAAACAGATTCAATCAAGTCACTCTTAGGAAAGAGACTATAATACAAGTGGACATCTAAGCCAACATTATCACAGATAGTTTGAAGACTCTGTCCCTCTGAATCAGGTAATTTAGAAAACTCTTACAAAGCAAAATTTTTTCCAATAGTATTACCACCTACGTATATCCACAAATAGGAAATTAAACATCTGAACTTTTTTCAACAAATCTGTGACATTTATAGACCGAACACTGTATTCAGACACTGCAAAGACAATGTAAATTGGTAAATAGTAAGATAGCAGATATACTATAAAGAAACAGTATCTGAAATTGCATTTAAGGGAAATGACCCTTAGTTCTTAGATAAAACACGACTTCAGAAATTTGCCATGAAAAATGATGATTTATCTCCATACATATACATACAAATTACAAAATTATTCTTTACTGTTTTCCACTTGAACCACAGGAACTGCTTTATTTTTAATATAAAAATGATACAATAACAATTCAATAAATGAAAATGTAATTTATCTTGTGCACTTACAATCTAGCACAGCCCTTTTCAGCTCTCTGATGAGAGCATCTTGCACAGAAAATACTGTTTAAAGCCCTAAGTTTGGGAGTTTGAAAAGCCCAATCTGCCTCTCTACTAATAGTAAATCTTGTTTAATCTTTTCTAAAACCATTTTGAAAAGATTACAGACAGATAGAATCTTAAAGAACAGGATTTGACAAACTGGAAGAAGAAAATTTCTCATACTGCTGGACTAGTAACATAGGTTACTCAAGGTAGACATGGCATCGTTTAATTATTTGATGAAATGGCTTTAATTGTTTGATGAAGAAGTTTAACAAACATTTGCTAGAGATAGTTGGTTATGCTTGATCCTGCCTTGGAAACCTAGGAAATACAGTATTTTCTTGTCCACACTCTTGCAGTTCTGTGATGGAAAGGGATCTGGAGAGCTTTTTCAGGAAAGACACTTCAGCTCCAGCAAATATTTTAAATCAAACCTATCAAAGTCATTAGTAAATACAGAACACCTACACGTCTAATGAGTTTTTATTTTTGTTTGCTATTTATCTTTTGTAGCCAGACTAAACGGATTCTTGATTTGATAGGTTCACTAAGCTAGTATAACCTGAAAGTCAGTCTGCCACAGAATATGAAGTTCAGTTCAACCTGCTCAGTAGGGATGAACTGGTAAACGGGACTAATGCACTTTGAAGATACAGGAAGAATAATGTAAGAGTAGGGTGCTAGGTTTCTTGATTCAAACATAGATTTGATGTGTGATGTGATCTGATCCCATCTGTGTGATGGGAGATGCCCATGCAGAAATCAAATGTCAGATGTGTGACAGTATTTAAATGTATTCTTAAGCTGCTGTTCCATACCTGAACTATCTCACAGAAAGAGAAGGATTACAAAGCACTGAAATATGCTATTTAAAGAATGTTTTAACTGAGCAAGAGAGACCTTATGTATTCACAATAAACAGCTTAGGTAGGTTTTCAGAGAACATGAGAAGACAAATTAAACTGAGCTTGAAGTTGCACATGTTTTTTCCCTGTGGAAATTTTTATTTGAAAGAAGCTGAGAAGACAAAGCTGCTTTCTGGCTTACAGAAAAAATTCAAATCAGTGTTTGAAAAGTTCAGCACATGATGTAAAGTGCACCTAAAGGAGATATGCAGATAATAAGATATGAAAGGCCAAAAGCTCATTAGCTGCTCTCAATAAGTAGGTCATAATTTATTTCAGTATTTACAGGAGAGAGATTAACTCCCAGACCAAGCTATTTCATTTAAAAAGAGTCTGATCTGCTAAGTTCTAACAATATACTTGCCCATCTGACATTACCAAACTTGAAATTTTAAAAGCCTGACAAAGTAATACTTAGGTAATAATATACTGTTGTATGCACAAGAAAAAAGCATCAAGCACAAACATGAAAAAACAGCAATTTGTACTGACAACTATTTACCTCAAAAACAGCTGGAAACCCATAAAAGTCATCACACCACAGCAATGCCACAATCATGTGTCCTGTAAGCTGACTGGGGAAAACTACAATACCCAAGTCATTACATACAGATAAGAGAGGAGAGGATGATGAAAATGTTATTTCTCAAATCACACTGACCAAAGAATGGGAGAATTTGTATCCAGGCCAGCAGGTTCATAGAGAAAGCAGCAGTGCCAAAGCCTCCCAGGGAACATCCTCAGAAGTCAAAATTAAGAGCACACTTCTGAAAAGAGTAGCTTTACCCCTGAGATGCTTCTATTGGCAACATCAGCCAGCACCTGGCTAAAACAGCAGCACCACCAATCTGAAGTGAAAGCTGCTAGCAGCCGGGTTCTGAGAAAACCAGCCAGATTCAATACGAGACTGAAAAACAGAACAACAAAACAATCCACTGTAAAATACTTGGAAAGCCATTCAACACTTGCATATTTTTTAAAAAAGCTTAAAAATGTTTTAGAAAGCTTAGATTCATTACAAGGGGGGGGATATGCAGATAGGTCCTGACTTACTGCTGACATGAGGTGACACAGCAACGCCTGCTCGTTTCATCTGTCAATGGAAACGGCTAGAAGAGGCTAGACCCGCAGAACTCCATCCGGGCTACGGGCTGCTGCGTTACGCTGAATGCCTTACAGCCTCCGATCGCAACCCAGCCAAGCAGGCCGCCGGCAGCATGAAACCACGGCTCTCTTTGGGGACAAGGGGGTGCAGGGGAGCACCAAGTCTCAGCTCTGACACGGGGGATGGATGTGTACACAGCACACCGAATCTAAAGGCTGGGCTCCTGACTTTTAAGAATAACCTAAGGGACTCCAGCATGCCCCCAAGCATGCAGCGTCTCCAATCCTGTAACAGCCTCCTGAAGGGACATCGAAACTGTGCGTAATGTATAGGAGAAGTTTACAGCTTCAAACAGAAAGTACCACACCGAGCAGGGAGCTGAGTAGCAGACATGCCTGAGAAAGAGGTGTTATGAATCAAAGTAAATCATGATGTTTATGATTTACGCTGGTCTGGAGAGCAATTTCTCCCTCAAATTGGGATCCATATTAACTCACCTGAAGGGTTAGCCATGTAAAGGCCTCTCCCCCACCTCCAATTTTTTTTATAGTCCTTAAATATAAATTGCCATTCAGTATTGCTGCCCCTGATTTATCCAGGAACTCAGCAGCTGAAAAAAGTATTGCATATCTGTTTTTAACTTCATACATTTAAAAAAACCCTCTAAAATGCTTGAAGCAACTCTTTAATGTTGTGCTTCTTATCAAAAGCAAAGGCTCTTTCAAGATATACTAGTTCAACTGTGAAATTCTGAACCGTCATCATTTCTCATCTTCTGAATCCATTTCAACACAACTTCCAACCATCCAGTTCCGTAGTGTGTATTTACAGGACTGTTAATGACTCTCATTGATTGCATTTTTTGCTACATAAGCTCCAAAACAAATGGAAATTCGTACTTATATTTAACAGAATTTTTTCTGACCAAAAGCAGTATTCTCATTTCTACATCAATGTCCTGTGGCAAATGGAGCTGGAATTTATTAACATCACCCAAAATACCTCAAAATACATGCAGCATCCATTTAATATAGTGTGGTTTAAGATTATCCATGTTAATTTTATATTTTATTATCTTGTGTTTCTTGCAGAGACCCAGTTAACAGATAGAGAAATTACCTTATTGAGATGGAGGGTAATTTACATCTAGGAAAGTGCATCTCCTGATTTTCACAGCAGGCTGCAGGCTAAGATGCTTATCTCTTTCCTTATAAAACCCTGACAGTTTTACTTTGGGAATTATGAAAATACATAGGATATATCTGCAATGCATCTACTGGTGAAAAAACAATAGAGGATCCTTTGGCCACAGCAGAACTGATATTTGTGAAGACAGCTTACTGCACACACACGGGCAGGATAGTGGATGAAGGCATGGAGATGGCAAGACCCTACAAGACATACACAGGTTGTTCTCTTATTTACTTCACCTTGTTATACTCCTGGAGCAGTGCTAAGTCAAAGCAGGAAAGAGTATGAATAGGAACACACACAATGAGCAGGAATGTAAAAATTAGCTTTTACATCATAGTGCATTCTGCCATGGCTTTCTCTCTCCATACCAAAGCCTCAAAAGGGTATGTTCCTCCACCTTTTCTTCTCTTCCCTTCCCTGTTTTCTGCAGAGAGGAAATGTGGCCACCATGGACATTTCAGATGGAAATCACTGTATGATCTGTGCTCAGCTGAGTTTGCCAGTGACCAATACCTATTTGAAAATGAAGTAGGAGTCCGCAGCTAGAGGAACTATTTCCAGACAGAACCTCTCATACGTTAACTTTGGAAGAGGCATCTTAAGCTTCACAGGTTACTCAAGACAAGCTTTTCATTGGTACCTCATCTCTAGTGCAGTTCTTTCTAAGGGACAAAAATATACATTTTCTGAAGGCAATTAGTATACCTAAACGACATGGTAAACTGAACATTCAAATTGACCTGTTACATGTGAATATGCCGCTATTGAGTATGCATTTGTACCTACAGTAGGAAAACTTCTGTATTTTCCCTTCTTCTAGGAAATATTATCTGTTGCAGTAGGACAGGGTTTACAGTCCTGTCTCTAATGTTCCCAGGTGCATTCCTAATACTTCTGAAGAAAATAGGTTTCATTCTCTCAGTTCATATCTAGTGGACATTGGGCTACATCAATCTTATTCAAGTGAAACCTGCAGTCCTAAATTAAATGTACTTTTTTGAGCTCAACCAAGTCTCTAGTGAACAGTAGTTCTTCCCAGAAAAGTACTACACATAAATCACCATAATTCATTGGGAAAAAAGAAACATTGTTATTGAATGAGATGTTCTAAATGAATGGGGAATCTGAACTTCTTTTAGCCTCTAGAATAAATGGACAGTCATCTCAATATTCATGTTATTGTCAAAATAATAGGAGAGACCGCCTTTAAAAGTACATAAATTAAATTTTATAGCCTGTTAAAAGCAAGAGGTATCAAACTGGTTTGGTTTTGTATGTAATTCTTATTTATCTTCATTAAAAAATATAAGCTACAGTATAATTTTTGGCTGACCTGAGAGCTTTGATATTATTTTTATTAGCATTAAGGTTTTATTTATTTAATAGAGCTTTGAGGTTGGACTTATTTCCAGATCATAAGCTTTCCCAAGAGAGCAGATAATCTAAGCTTTGAAATTTTGTTCAAAACCACAAAGATAAAATGCCAGATCCCACTGTAACCAGTCAATATAAAGAAATATGTGTTTTGTGGCTACTTCTGGATCCAGCTAAAAATAGGCAAATGTAACGGTTCTTTATTAGACTTGCTATGAAATTTTAAATAATATGAAATCCAGCCATCAAAAAGTATAGTTCCAAAAGGCCCTTGAATATATAATTAAAGACAATTGATAGCAGAATACAGATACGCAAAAACAATCAAGTGCTGTTTGCCTGACAAGGCATGCCAGCCTTTCTTGTCTTTTCGATTTCCACATGTGCTTCTAGCTCATGTGATGAGGGAATTGGACCTGCTGTGGTTACATGTAGGAATGTGAGCCTTACCCTAAAGCCTAAGGGCAGAGTCCCTTCAGGTCTTCTTTTTACAGCCTTCACAGTCCACTGCTGCCTGTGTATTTCTGTCCAGCTGGCCACAAACAGTCTTCCCACCTGGCTGGATGCCTCAGATGAAGTCTATCTGAACTTACATGGCAAGAGAGAGTCTGAATTGCAACAAAGGCACAAGCTGGTGTTCAGGGCTACTGCATTGCTGGAAACACACCCCGCTTCAGACCCCACGGGATTCACCTGGCTTTCTCTCTGCTGAAGGTGACCTTGGTCATTGTCATAGTTTTTTGTTGGATGGCAGAAAGATCTAATCAGGTCGGGAGGCTTCTAATGCAGAATTTTAACTTATGAATCTTACTGCTGACACAACATGTGCTGATCTAGATTATGAAAATGGTCTGTATAACAATATTACATTGTACTACATACCGCATTACAAATATAAGGTGCACATTGGAATTTTGAATTTAATAACTTCAAGAGTTAAAACTTTAAGAGTTTAAACGTAAAAGTTTTTCTATATGCTGCTAATCTTACAAGGTTAGTGTACTGGTTTAGTGTGCTATCCAAAGACCTTTGCAGCAAGCTCCTACACAACAGTTCAGACCTTGCAACTTCTGCTAATACAGTTGTTTGTTAGTAAGGAGTGGAATAAAGCGCTGATGTGTACTGTCAGTACAAGGAGCGTACCAGGAACAACAGTGAGCTAAGAGAATACCCTTCCTTCCCTCTTCATTGGCCATAAACAACGTGTTACCTTCATCTGTATTTTGACAAGAAATCTGGACATAAACCATTAAACTAGAGCAAAAATCACTCTAATCTGGAAGGAAAGTAACATACAACAAGGAAGAACAGGTAAAGGGAAATCAAAGCTGCTGACTGGAGAGGACATGAACTCTTGTGGTGGCCTCAGCTGAGTGTCATTATTAGTGAGTTCAAATAGTAACATTTGTGCCCCTTTTCTCATATGCATAGAGTGATATGCTCTGCTTTTCTGTAAGGGCATTTAAGCCATCCCCTTTTGAAAGAGACTGATCAAGAGCTGTCAAGACGCACACATTGGTCCTCATTTTTCTTGCATCTTCTGTAACCCAGAATGTCTGCACATAGTGCATAGATTTCTGAATTTTTCAGTGCCACAAATAATGTTCCAGCTGTAAAAATTTAAATAGTGATACATGGTAACAATACATATGTGTGTGTGCATGTGTGTATATAAAATATATATATATATTTATAAATAAAATTATATATGGTACCAGATATCTAAACCTTTAAAACACTAAGGGATACTTTAAGATCAGTGGTTAATGAAGTTAGCCATTGGCAGATGTTGATGTCTAGATGAAGAGAGATCTCTGGTCCATCTTCACTGCATGAAAAGGCTCATTTCGTTTCAGTGAAGTTAGTGGGAAAACCCTCATTGTGACAGTAGGGTTGAGAACATGTCATTGCCGATGCACTCTCAAAAAGATTCACTTGGCACAAACACCTTCTCTGAAAATGTGTGTGGGTCCAGAAGAAATATAAATCAGATGGCAGGCTTCACAGAAGGAACAACTGAATTTAATTAATTTCTATCTCATCTGTATTCAATTTGCCACCGATAGCCACCTCTGAACCAAAAATATAAAATAAAAGATCTGATTTCATCAGAATGTTGGAGAATATTTGCCGAACTGTGCCATATAGTACTTACCAGAAGAATTGTACTTGCTATCAGTGTGAAATCCTTTCTGTACTTTGGGCAAATAACATACTACTGTGGATGAAAATTATAACTAGTGTTGGGTAATTTTGCATAAGAAGCAATTGCTTGATTTGTGGAGCTGGCTGAAAGCATCTAGGATGCTACCCTCTATTATACACAAACTGAATTTCAATAATATGCATGTAGCTTGTAAAACATTTTTGAACAGGACAACAGTTCCTGTAAATTTCATATATTGTATGACTGACAGACATTTTTTTATCCAACAGAGTAATTCAATCTCATCAGTGTAGCTGAATAACATTTTGACTAACAAATATTGCCAGATGCTACGCAATCTGTCTGAAAAGGACAAAGTGAAAAACAAGGATTCCCTGTGCTGTAAAGTTAGCCAAATTTAAGGGAGTGGGAGTGGATCCTTTTAATTGCTATGACTACATCTATTCCAAACAACTTCAATTTGGTGGGGTTTTTTCATATTTTCACAGGACACCATAGTCAACGTGGTGATTATGAGTGCTGCTGGACTTGTCTCCAAGGAGCTCTGAAGGTTTCATGAAATAATACCAAAAATTTAATAATCAGAGCATTGAATAGATTATATATGACAAAGGATCTATTAGCATGTATAAGGGTTTGTGCAGAGAAATTCCATTCAGTGAGAGATATTGAGAGGCGGTTTCAGAAGGAGATTAATATTCAGAAAGCCAAAGAAAACATGAACAGGGCAACTAAAATAACAACAGGGAGACTGCTTGCCAACAACAACAACAAAAAAGGATATTTACTACAGTAAGAGGAAATTCTCTGCAGGTGGATTGCGTAGTACAATTTTAATATCTTTAGTATGACCTATTTGTAAAACTACAATAATAAAAATGGTGCATTAGTAAGAGTGAGTAGCATTATTTTTGTATTAGGATTTTGGGGTTTTTGTTTTAGGATTATCGATTGTTCAGAACTTAGTGATGTGAATATAACTGATTATGATCTAAGAAGAATTCCAGTGGACAGCAATTTTTTTATTATTATTATTTTTAAATTATTTGCAGGATTTCCTGTGAAGTACCAATTCAAAGTAAATAACAAGAAGAAAAAGTAAACACTGATACTTTTAAGACAAGACATGCTTCTGAGAACCCTATATTCACTGAAGGAAACAAAAAATCTTACTCAGGGGATAATGGCAACCTGGAGTACTCCTAGCTTAATAATGTTCTAATAACATTTTTTAGCCTCCTTCCCAGCTTTGGGCAGAAAATTATTCATTCCCCTCAAAGGTTTTCTTGTTTATCAACCATTAATGTAATTTTTATTTTAATTCTTCAGCACTGATTTTGTTTTATTCCTAGTGAACCTAGAAATAAATTCCAGAACTTGCAGAATTGATAGTAACTGCTATCCACTTCTCTTTTTAGTAAATAAGTAAGGTTTTCTATTAACAATGAGACTGTTTAGTCACTGGAACAGCTTCCAAGGGGAGTGACAGATTCCTCATCTCATCAAACAAAAATTTTATGACATAAAATATTAAAAGCACAGTCCAGTTTGACTGTAGATGAAAATTAAAGTCTTCAGTCACAAGAGAACATACTGTCATGACCTCGTGCTTCTTCTTTGCCCTAAACTTTACAAAAAAGGATCAAAGTTGCTGTAGTTCCACACCATAATTCAAGGGTTCAATTCTTACGGTTCCCTTCTTGTAACTCACATGAAGCAGTGTTTACACTCAAGTGGTATAAAATTTGAGAAAAACTACAATGAAAGTCCCCCCTCCCCCAGTTTTTTCTAAAATATTTGTCACAAACATAACTCAGCAGATTAACATTTTAAAACGAAGAGCCTGGAAGCAGTTAAGAAAGGTGAAGCCTCTCTCTCTACATTCATACATTATACACACAATACACTAGTTTCAAAAGAGAAGTCTTCATATGGAAGCTATGAAAAATGTATAGTTGTGTCAATGGAGTTCATAGAGTTTTCCCAAGCTCATGCAATCATAAGAAAATGTATGTTTCTTAACCTGAAACACGACTTTCACATGCTTCCTCCACTTTGTGATACTTTTTGTTCATGGGAATACTCTGTCAGACTTAAACTGCTGGAAAGTTTACCTCTTTTCAGCTGACCACTTACTGCACAATTTGGACACTGCAATATGGTCTGAATAACCTAAAGGATCCTGAGATGAGGGAAAAAAAGTTTCATTGTTCATCATTGAAAAAATATGTAGGGGTTTTTTTTATACTCTAGATGTTCAACATCACTGACATCTACATATAAGTGACAATCACCTTCATAATTTGAAGAACTGAAATTATCTGAATGCTCTTGCTTTCATCCACTGGAGTACTGGCATCAGTTGTACTGAATTTTCCTGTGGATACTTTCTCAGGGCTGGAGAAACCCTGCAGTAACACAGAGCCCAGTGTTATAGTTTCTATGCTCTCTCTCATGTTATCTAGAGAGGGCTGGCAAGAAGCTTCCAAGTTTGCCAGAAGCTAGAAGAATTTCTAGAAGCTGTCTTTAACATCAGTCCAATAAATTTGGGGGCTGCTTCAGACATCACTAGAAACTAGCTTCCAACCGCCTCATGATCCTCTAAATTTATACTAACAGCTTTCCAGCAAGACCAAAAAAGGGACCCCTGAGCTTTGAAACGGTTCCAGATTTTTATCAAACTTATCATGCATGCAGAACACCAGCGATCAATTTGTGCTCAGAGACTACCAAAAGGAGGGTTCTGAAAAAAAGGTTCCCAACAGAAAAATAATGTAACTGTTAGCCAAGAAACAGGTATCTCAGCTCCATAATGCAGTAACTAGCAAATGATTAAAAGATGAATATGGGATATTTAGCATCATAAACCAAGCTATAAAATTGATTAATAGAATATTCCCAAAATGCTCTTATAAATAAATCACATAGACAGTACCGAAATAATTATTAAATTTCTGCTTAAATCACAATATCACTAAAGATTAAGCATCATGTTTGAAATAGTTAACTTATAAATTAAGCCTGGATATAAAAAGGTTTTTCTTAGCTGCCTAACTGTTATTTTGTTTCTCATGGGCTGCATATACAATGACTAGATGGTTTTTGTTTTTTTTTTTTACAGTAAAGCTGAGGCTTTGGTAAAATACTTAGACATAAACATAACAGTTTTCCTGCAATCCCTGAAAAAAAAAAAAAGAATGAAGGCATTAATAAGATCTGCGAGTTTTAAAATCCTCCAGTCATGATGACAACATGGTCTTGAAGATGCAAAGTTTTAACGTAAAAGACTCCCAGTAGCCCAGAATCAATGTTCCTCAGGACTGAGTTGTGGGCAGACTCAGGAGAGAAAGAGCAACAGGCCACAGGGACCCCAGGTCACTTCCTTTGTCACCGATCTGAGCTACAGTAGTTTGAAGATGATATGCCTACTTTACACAGTACAAAGCATTTCAAAGTCATTCAAGAGACCGAAGAATCAGCGTCAACATATCTGGGTCCAATTCCACATTAACATAGTTACTTGGTTTCCAAACTGTGGCGTTATAATATCTTGGCAATGCAGCCCTAGGATGTGTAGATGTAGCAGTGTTGCTCCAAGTAAATCCAGGTATTTCTGCACTTTACTGCATAATGTGGAATGAAATTGTAAACAGACTTACTGCAAAATTGTGGCCTCTCGTTTTCCATACTATATAATTTGCAAATATCATTCTTGTATAAGAAATGCTTTTACCATCTTTTGAGAAATGCTGATATTATAAAGGGAAAAAAACCCCTAATGAGTAGGAACAAAAAAATGTGAAAGATTTTTCACTGAGTTCAAGAAAGGAAATAGTTCAAATAAACTTGATTTCCCATTTCCTTTTAATAACTTCATGCTAACATCTGTTTGACATTTGTAATGTAACTGTTTTAATAAGTACATTTTGAACAGTAAGCCAAGATTCTTCACTTAAAGAAATAATTGAAAAAATTAAGAATTGTAAAATAATGTATCTGTCGTTTTTCTTTTAAATTTAGAAAATTGCTAAAATTAACTCTATCATTAAAAAAAAGGGGTTGGATTAATAATATGATAGGTAGTGATGTTATATCAACTATAATAAATAAGTTTAGCCTGAAGAAGAGTACAGGTTTATTAAGTTTAATCACCTGCGCTTAATATTTATCAAAGTTATACTCAATGGAAAAATATATAGTATCAATGTGAAGAATGTGTTTACATAATAGCAACTGTGAGACTTGATGAGCTTGTGTTTTGCTATTTGTCCATGTGTGTCATAGAAATCAAGATCAACACTTACCCTCCAAATATATCATCAGCTCTCATTTAGATTATGTATCCTGCCCCCCTAAATTTTTAGTTCACTCTATATACATCTTTGAAAGATCAATTTCTGCTTTAAATTACATATTCACCATCAGATTATTTCAGGATTATTTAATCCAACATGAAAACAAAGCAAAGATTTATCAAAGGGAAAAGGGGGAAAAATTGTAATGTTAAAAGTAGAAAATCATAGTTGAAAGGAGTGAAATCCACCTTGAGTTCTAAACTTTACTGAGAAGAAATATATTTTTAAGTACACACATCTAAACAAATACGTTACAACAGATTCCTCTGAGAAGCTTTTGCTAATATAATGTTCCAGATGGCAGGCTCCTAATAAGCTTAAAAGCTTTATGGATAAAACCCTGGACATTAGGACTGATAAATAAATTGCTTTAAAACAAAGAAGAATGAAAAATTTAAAGTTGCAGAGGTCAGTCAGTACTCTGAACCCTGAGGTTTTAATCTCTCTAAAGCATACAGATAAGAGGACCATCTGCAAACTAATTCAATTTAGAGATGGCTGTCCAAAACTAATTCCTGCTACTGGCAGAAAAAGGTTTCAGTTTTCTATGGACTGACTTGCTTATAGCAAATAAAATTTTGTTCTATAAAACAAAACATAAGAGAAAAAAAACCCTGTATGAGAGTGGTTGAAGAGTAAGGAATGAAGAAAATTAAGTGAAAAGATCACCTTTCAATTTCTAAAATAACAAATTAGTTTAATAGACAAGATAAAACCAAGAAAATAAATCTTTTAAGGGCACACTAATCTGAAAAAATTATACTTAAGGAAAAAGACAATACATTTTCATCTAAAAATTCTTGCAGCTAAATATACCAAGAGTTAGCTATGAAGAGAGAGAGAGATCCTACCAACCAGTACCTTCATATATCTTTCTTCTATAATGCTTTGACACTGTCTCAGTAGCATGCTCGAAGGTAATCAGTAGAGATGCATCTAGCTAATTTATCATAAAGACAATGTAAACATATTTTTAAAAGCAAAAGCAAACACAAACCAAACCAAAACCCTCCAAAGGTAATTAATAAACATGAATTGTCAACTGGGCTGTCATTCCAAGAGAGGTCAGCAGAAGGTCAATTTGAGCAACCTCAGTGCCAGCACTATTTCACACGTTGATGGTGCAGGTGATGGAATAACGAATACACTCTGAAAGTTTTCTGAGAACACTAAGATAAAAAGAAGTGAAAGCAATGTGATGAACAAGAGCAGAATTTAAAATTTTAATGATGAAACAGTGAGACCTCAAAAGTCAGCACAAAACTGAAGTAGTTGCAGACTTCTACCGTGAATAAATCTTAAAGATACTCAGAGCCATCTTTCCATGTATTGTTACAAATCCAAACTTCTAGTGGAAGTCTGTATGGAAAATTATGGGGAAAAAAAGACAGCTTACACAGTTTGCATTGTTTTGGGAGGGCTAGGAGCCCCTTCACTTCGTGATGAAACATTTTATCAGATAGCATAATTGTGAGATTTATCTCAAATAAGAACTATCTTTTCATACATCTATTCTCCCTGAATATATCTATTCCATAGATTTCCCTAGAAAGGCCACTGAAACACCACCAAAACACAGGAAGAAATTGGTCTAGTGTTTGTTGAATAACTGAAGAAGTAGGTTCTACTGAGTCTATACCGGGAAAACTCTCAACCTTCAAAAATACAGTCTCAGAAATCTTCGGTTTTTCTCTGGGTCATGCTTAAATCACATTTCACTCCATTAGCACTTACAATTAAGACTTCAACAGCTTAATTTGTATTTACCATCTTTCATGAGATTATGATTGTTTCCTTAATTATATGGTGATTAAAAACCACATCCCCATTTATTTTATAATCAAGATTAACATGTATGCCCACAAATGATGACTACAGCAATTTCACAGATTTAATGAAGGTAGATAAGAGATTAGAAGTCTTTAAGCATTAAAGAAAATGGCATATTTATTCCAAACATTTAACTACTTGTAGATTTCTCTGTCCTTACCCACAACCAATAATATTTTTGTATTATAATTAGCCAAAATGGGACTCTAAACAATTCTGATGCACAAAGTGCTGTGAAAAGCAGCATATCTGCTAAAATAAAACAAACAAGGCAAGGAATGAGAATTTAGGAATTACAACATGATCTTTACCTTTAGTTTGTTACAATAATAACTCAGATCAAGCTTATCTAATCGATGACTACAATTATTTTCACTGAAAACAAATAAGAATTTAACTAACAAAAGCATTTGCTAACAGCTAAAATTACTCATAAATAACCTCTAACAGTCCAGAATTCTGCTTTCAAATACAAATTGGAAAAGCATGAATTTGGGCTTCATGGTTTAATCATATCACTAAGGTGAAACAGATTTTAAAAAGCTTTTCAAAAAATCTTAAAATATTGAGGAATCTCTAAGAGTTTTTCCCCACAGAAAACATAGGGTAAGGTAGGTTCACTTCCGTAATGCATGACAAAATTGGGGTGGTTAAGAAGAGAACAGGTCTTTCCATTAAACTTGTACCTTAGATACCAAGCTTGCACAAAAAGTTCAAACTCAAGGACTAGATGAGTTTCACTGGGTTTTACTTGAAATAAATAATAAAAATAATAATAATAAAAAAAAAAACCCACAAAAGAAAACCAAAAAACATCACAGTAGCTTTTAATGGAAATGAAAGATTTTCCAGCTCTGTCCCAGTGCTCCAGGTAAGAGACATCTGGGATCCCTAGATGCACCCAGTGTCCAGCTGGGGGGCAATTCTTCCAAATGAAGTTCCAAGGTTGTTTCCAGCCAATCTGAAATGTTTGCCAGAAGGAATTGGATTAATATAGCATGGACTCAAAGGAAAATGCTGGGAAAGCAAGGTAAAAGCAAGCAAATTAGGGCCCAAAGGCAGGAGAAAAAAATACATAGGTCAAAATGTTCCCCCCTGTTTCTCCTAACACCACAAGAAAAGGATGAAGTTTTGGACTTCACTTGTAGCTCGGGTGAAGTACAATACCTAGCCCAAAGGTTCTAAATATTTTCTACCTCTTCATATTCTTTAGGTTATACCAAAAAACTAAACATAAGCAAAGTTGTATAATAATCAGATTACTGACATTCATTCTCTGTCTCAAATGAAAAACTATAAACCCCCTCTTTCACTCAAGTAAGGCCAGAAATTTTCTCTTTGTAACTAGTTTCACTGATAAAGCATACAAACAAAATAAAAACCCTTTCAAGCAAAGACTGATGTTAAACATACCTGAGCATGATGTTGAGGATGAGCGTATTGGGAAACAAAATGAACATACTTATTTTTTTCTTATATATCATCACCACAACCACCACATTTGATACCACCATCACCACGTTTGATTCTGCAAGGTTACAGAAGAGCTTTCTTATATCTCAGTTTAGTTATAACTGAGATACAAAGAGAGAAGGGGAAAAAAATATAAAACAATGAAAAACTTTAACCCTCCTATTTGGTAACCCTTAGTGCAGGTTGCGTGGTAATTATTTTTCATTACAAATGTGAAAAATCTGAGGCTGTGAAACATTCTACATATTAGCCTCCTGATGACCCCAGTTAAACAAAACGTACGAGCCACTAACTGTATTAGCTGAATTTACAAACGAGTATACAGAAGGAGAGTTAGCATGGAATAGCTGACATGCAAGAAATCCACAACTGAATTTACCTCCCTGCAACTTATTAGCGTACATGCAGCCAAACACAGTACAGCAAACTATGCTTCGCAACGCCTATCCTTAGGTCACACACAGCACAGCAGAAGAAATAGAAAGGCCAAGGTTTTAAATAGAAAGAATGGAACAATGTTATTAGACTCTTTTAACCTCTCATTCATTGGTATTTACTGCTAGTAGGGCAATAGATTGGGTTGCCTTTCCATCCTCAGCCTATACAAGCAGTAGCATAATTCTGTTTGAGACATAACTAGAACAAACCAGCACAGCTCTATGGACAACAGTGGCTACCACTTTGAAGAATAAAAGGTTGTGTTCATCCACCATTTCTGTTTAGCCTTTATCAGGATGAAACTCAAGTGTTGTAGAGCATAATTTGCTTACCTCTTTTTACACAAATTATCAAAGTCAAACAACTCTTTAAATTACAAGGATTATGCAACTCAAGGGGAAAAAAAAAAAGCACTGGAGTAATTCTTCAGAGAGTTTGTAATCTACTTAATTACTCCTTACACAATTTAAGATTAACTTTTTGATATCTGAACTACTGCTTTTTTCTTTTTACCAAGATCATTTATCTTTTCCTTGAAGACAATTATTTCAGTAAACCAAAAATACGATGTCAGAAAGCTAAGAAACTGTACTCCATTTTAGACTGTTTCTCTAAAATGCTAACTTCCATTAGACATTGCAGAATGTTGTTTGAGTCGAAAATCCACAAAATATTTTTCCTGTAGTGAAAACAATTGAAGAGATCCATGTTGCAGAAATGGCAGGAAGCATCCAACCAGTGTTAAACAATACGAAGGACTTACTGTTCAGGCAGGCAATTTTCTCTGCATGAATATAATGTGATTACAATGGGAACTGCTGTAGGCTAATGAGCTCCTATTCACTGTTTTTATGGCATGAAACTCAGGAAAGTGTTCAGCATTTCCCCCTGCACTTTCAAACAGATGGTACTGTGGTGAGACAGTGCCCTTCCACGATACACTGCACAATCTGCGTGCTGCAGCAGCACAAAAAGCCCAGAGGTCTCTTCTGTATGTTGATGACATTTAAGATAGACTAGCAGAAAACTCCAACAAGGCAAATTGGTTTTGCTGAAGGCAGTTAATTAATGGGATTTGAAATACATATTACCAGACCGAGCAGAGATTTGTAACAACCATAGTTTTCTACTATGAATAAAGTCTTTTGGTGTTTTTGTTGTTGTTGTTGTTGGGGGTGCCTCATAAAGGTCATCAGCAGAAATCAAACATGGTTGGTTGAAGATAGTCTTTTTATTTAAGACAGAAATTGTGTTCAGCAAATTCTGACTGAAATAAAAAAAAAGATTCTTTTGCTAAAGAAAGTAAGATACTTCAAGCTTTCAGATGCCGTTTAATTGAATTTGGTATAGGAATGGAGTTTCCTTTCATATCTGCTTTTCAATTTATCATCCATTATTTATATCAGCAGGTATTGAGTGTTGCACTTAGGACTAAATGTCTTTAAATACTGTTAGCAGAGTATTATCATAGCTTTCAAATTTAGAAATTAAACTGGTTTTGGCTATGGGATACAAGACACTTAGATTTAAAAATATTTTGCTCAAACCACATCTAAGCAATCTAAATATTTATGAGATATGTAGGCAAGTGTTTTGTGATACAAAACCATGACAGTCAAACTCAACAAGCTGAAACGATTTTGAAGAGAATTTTAACACAACACTAATCTTCCCTCACCCCTGAACTACTTATTGGAAAAGTACTCTCTAGCTCTGACCCGTTGCTATTCAAGGCCATCCACTGTGAAAAAAATCATCCATTTTCTCAAGTGGTTTTGAAGTAAACATCAGGCTCAAACAAAAACTTTGAATTGATTACAGGAACTGACTGACAGTGCAAATAAAGCACAGGGTCTCAATGCCATGAATGTAGAATCATCCAATTTTACACAGGTGCACAAACTGGCACAAGGTAAGCAGGTCACCCTGTCTGTGCTGGTACTCCTCCTCTTGGACTCTTCAGATCAAGACTTAGCTGTTTTTTAAGCTTGGCCATTGTGACTTTAGAGCTCGGGGACCACAAACCCCAGATAACCAGTGCAAGGTCCACATGCAGTAGAGTGTGATGCAGTCTTTTTGCCAAATGAACTCCTGAAAATGATTTTGCTTCGGTTTTTTTGTTTTTCTGTGGCTGCTGTTCATTCTTGAATTAGATTTCCTTTGCCAGTCCCAGCAAAATAAAACCAGTCTTCCCCATATTTCTTCGTTGGACACAGAACTGAAAATCAATTGTCTACCTCTAGTTCAGGGAGAAAGTCTTATTTAATATTGAAGAACTATGTTTTCTTCTATTTCTCAAGTCAACAGTCAAGCTCACTAGAGATGCATTTATTTTCTCTGTATGGAGCTTTTATTCAGTTTTTATTACAAATGCTGCGGGTGATCATTAAACACTATTTGAAGCTGTGTGCAGAGAAATTACACAAGAGCAGAGCAGGTGTTCAGACTGGCTCAGCAACCACAGAAAGCAACCTGACTCCTTATCTTTCAGACTTATCTTTCAAGGCTGCTGCTCTCCCAAGAGATATTGTTATAGTAGAAAAAGGAAAGAAAGATTAGTATGTCTTACAGATCTTGATTTTATCCTTGATTATATAGCTTCCAAGGATAGATCCATTAGGTCTTAGAAAATTATAGACATTTGTGGTTTAATTAACAGTATTACATGCAACTTGTTGCTGGGGAAATGGCTACACAAATAAGACATCTGCTCCTTAGCTTGTTCTCATTTCAGGCAGTGGTTTGGATGCAGACACCTTTCTCACTTCAAGAGCATAGCACTGAATGTAATTACTTGCTTACAGAGAGTTATTACAGCAAGCTATTCTTCAGCTATTAAAGCAAAAAAACCCCAGATAAATCTACATTCTAGGAATTAGTAAAATTTGTCCTTGACATAATACATAGGCTAGGTAACCATGGTTTTGACCAATGAGAACGAGAGATTCTAGTACCCTGCCCTCTCAAAGCTCAAAGAAAGAAAATGGCAAGTATCTGCCTACACTATCAACTAAAGTCTCATATGAACCCTGCAGTTATGCCCAGGGCCCAGAGTAAAGCTAGCAGGTTTGTCAATGAGAACATTTTTCCCTGTTTGTGCCAGTAAGTCTCTATCTTTCCTCAGTGAGCAAAATTAGCACCAGTTTCACTAATTTGCAGTCTGCTCATGATCTAAAAGGAACTTGGAGTTTTAATATAAAATTTGCTTCCAAAGTAGGTTTTTACAACTTTGAAAAGTCAACATGGAAGAGCACAATGACTACCACTTTTAGGATTAAAAACATTTTAATCTCACAGAGCATTCTGTCAATGCATAGATCCACATAACACATCTGTATGCTCACTCTTTCAGTTTGTAACTATTAGGCCACAGTTTCCAGTTCATTTTTCAAAAACAACCCTTTATGAGTCCATGGCAATACTTCTAGCCTGTTTTAAACAGTTTTATCTCCATTCTATGCTTCTTACATCATAAAGAACAGTATTTCATCCATCTCAAGCTCATAGGAACAGTGAAAATGCTGATTAGAAGATGCATTGATGCACCATCTTCTTGCTTTTCAAACTTTTAAAAAGATGGAAACATTACAAAGATGATTTCTCATTCTCAGTGGTATGATTTTATTGCTATTCTTCCTGAAGAAATCTCAATAATTTATCAAAATGTACAGTATTGATGTTGGGGAAGAATCCACTGCATTAGTTTGTCAACTTCTGCAGAGCTGCAGGGCTGTCTATGTCCTTCAGACTGAATTAGTTTTGGTTCTCAGAAGAGAACTCCATATGGCAGTCACCGTACCTGGTTGTCATGATTTCTACTCTGAATTTAGAAGAACTCCCAACTGTTTTGAGTGAAGTAGGGATTGACATAGTATTATTCTAAATAGCTGATGAGAATGCAGTCATTTATTGAGCTAGTTCAATTCTCCTGTGATTGTTTGGAGAATTGTGTTAAACTAAGGAAATAAGGCACTATATTTGAAACTTTGCAGTATGGCAGCCCCTGAGCACAGACAAGTCTTCATCCAAGTGCCTCCAGGGGTTCATTCACGATAAAGGAATAGTTAGGCACAAGAGATGATGTCCTCCTGCAGCATCAGACAGGATTGTTGCTTAGCTACAAAGACTGTACTTTAACTTGTATTCTTCAGAGGAGGTGCAACATTGCCTTTAGCCTTCCTCCTATGCTAATGCAGCTCTGCAATTGCCCGGCATGGAACCATCTGTCCCTTAAAAAGACAAAAGAAGGATTCATGAAAACCTCATGGCTCATCTTCCCAATTGTTCATATTAATTCATCACCATAATAAAAATCTTAGTCTTAAAATCTGAGAATACAGGTATGTTGTGTGAAGAGCTTACTATAGTCATAGCTATTGTAATGTAAACTGAGAATACAAAATTATTTGGATGGAACTTTTGATATGTTTCCCTTTTAAAATGAATTCTTCATTTTCTGATGAGCACCTGAGTAGGCAAACAGCACCACTCCTGCTCTGAAATTCCAGATTATATAGCTTCCACGGGAAAAAAAAATCCCCTTCCTTACTAAATAAAAGTTCCAAATATCCTGCTTTTTGTTATACAGTACCAGAATGAAATTGAAATTATTTGTGCAAAAACAATAGGTACTTTAGCTAAAGAGACAATCCACTTTGTCATGTTGTTGGATGAGTATACTCAAGTCCATTGAACAGTAAAGGTACACTCATGGAGTTGTTTTCCTGATTTCAGATGGGTCATGGTTTCATTCTTCTGTTTCAAAGATGCATACAAAAAATAACTATATATAATAACAACTATTAACACAAGTTTTCCAGAGTATATTGGAAAAATTAGTAAATATTCCACTGTTATTCAGCCTCAGTCTTATATTCATTTCACAATAAACAACCATTTCATTAGTCATATGTTTGTGTGTGTTTCTTTGAATTTAAAAGGTTTTACAAACCAATATTTTTTCTTTGGTTTTGGTTACAATTTGCCATGTAATTCCTGCCTCTTATGGAGTATAGTATCAATCACTTAAACACCACAAAAACTGTGTTCCACAATGAAAAATGCATGGATTAGAAATCAAATCTGATTCTAAGATTTTTATATATATACACACACACATGGAAATTATACTTACATAAAACACATCTGTAAGAAGACCTTGTGCCATGATGCTAAAATCCCCTCTTGCTAAAAAAGCTAGGATGAGGTTTTTAGAGCGTGTGCTATTAGTTCCTGCTCAATACCACAAACATGACAGCTCATTTGTACAAATGTACAGATATACATGCACTGCTCTTTTAACCATAAAACATGCTTGAAACCATCACGGGATGTAAAACTCATTATATATAAGGTGATAAGGTGAATTTTCCCCTTCAAAACAAGGTGGTTTTATCACACTACCCTGTCTTGACCTCTGCAAATCCCAAACCATGCCTGGTAATCATCTACAATAATGGTAGCTAGCATACACCAAGACTATGTTACTGACTGTGCTAAAAATAAGCATTATCAGAGTCCACAGGACCATGCCTATATAGTTTACCAGTAAACTAATGGCAGTACTTTTCCAGGACTGCCATTAGAAGTACAGAAAGAAGGTCTCATCAAAAGTTAAAAACCACCACACTGTCTAGAACAGGTTTACTATGTTACATTACACATGGTTTCTTGTATGAAAGAAAGTGTTGGCAAAAAACCTCAGAATTTTAAGAGAATATAAAAAAAGGATAAAGACAATGCTATTCACATTAATACCAAAAACTCTGGATGAGTAATCTCACTTTTCAGTCAATCGCACTGTTCTGGAAGCAGCAGCTTCACTTCCATATCATTCAACATATGATCAATGACTCTGTGATGATAAGGTTGCAAATGCCAAGAGTTCATGGATATTTTCCAGCTTTCTATTTATCTCACCTCAGATCTAAACAACAGCTGTCTTTTTTTCCCTAAACCATAATTACAAATTGATGAAGAACATCTGTTTTTTTGCTACACTTAGTTTTAAGTTTACAGATACATATGAGAACAAATTCATCAACATAATCTGGCTATACGGTAATTCTCTGGACATTCTGATTTCGTTTAGAAACATACTTTTTTGAGTCTGAAACTTGAATGTCCTAACGTAACATCTAAATCCACTTTCTCTACCAAAAGCAGATTAAATAACAATTAATAGAAGGAGATAAATTTCAAGAAAATCAAATTCACCCTTTAAGTACTTCAGGAACAGGGGAGTTGAAACTAAATAACTTGTCAGCACTCATTGAACATACTGACAGATATAGTATAAACACCTGGAAATTATTAGCATCTAAAAGTAATTTCCTTACCACAGTAATAATGTTAACGTTAAGGTGAAAAGGAATTTTAAAGATCAGAAAGTCAAGAGTTCAAAAATCAGAAAGTGTCAGAAACATACCCTGTAACTTGTATGATTATAATAATAATAGCTTCCAACTATATTTTTTCACCCAGGATTCCAGACAATGATCCTGAGCTGATTCTGGATTATAATGGTCTAGAATAACTACCTATTAGACAAAAAATATAACATTAAGTTATCATTTGTACACATTCATGCAGTGCCGAGGAGTCACCGATATGGGCCAAAATCTCTATGATGTGTTCAATGTAAACATACACCAAAAAAAAATTCCTGAGCTCATAAAATTCAATTTAAGACTTTAATTTCATTTTCATTATATATCTATAAAACTAGCAAGAAGACAGCTGTATAAGACTTTTTTAAAAAATTGTTTTTTAAGCCTGTCTCCTCCCTTTCCTTTTGTTACAAATACTTTTTTTCTGTAAGGCATTTAAACAACTTTGAAAAAGGTTTTTTGAACACTAATGTTCTTTCCACATAAGTTACCACATGTTAGTCATCTAAATAATCTTTTTAGTGAAAACTTTGCTTGCTTTGAAATGCCAGTTTCCCATAATTGTTTCTGTGGCAGTAAAATCCAACAAATATAATGTTTACTCATCAAACCCAGCCTTTCAGCATCTTACTTATTTTTTTCTGAAGTGCTCCTTTGACAAACTGCAATTCAATCATTTTGACATTGCTTTGAAATCTAGGAAAAATATGCCCCATAGAGACCTTCTGGGTGATTTTAAATTTATTTATATTTCTGCAAAAATTGAAAATTGCATGTCTCGAATTGCACTTATACCAATCTTAGCAATATTAACAGTAACCAAGTCCATAAACCACTGCTTTACCTATTTTGGTGTCACAAACTGTTGTATTGTCAACTAAGAAGTCTTTAAATTGGTATTAATTTGATATATGCCAGAATGGCAAGAACTGAAGTAGACCAGAAACATTCTAAATGGGGAAGTGTTGCTGGGCTGTCTTCTTGAGATTCCTGACAGAACCAACGATTTTTGAGCAAACTCAAATGGTATATATTTCATAGATCATGATGCATATCCTGAGTGTTGCAAAAAGAGTGTGTGAGTTCACTGTTGTACAAGTGACATTTAATTACTTCCACTATAGTAGGTGAAGGAAGTATTGTGAGATTTCTTATTGCAAAAATACTACAGCATTTTACCATACTTACCTTAGGAATGGCTGAAGAATATTCTGAGGGTTTTTTTTTTTTTTACAGTCATAATCAGTAGGACAAATTCAGACCAAATTACAGGAAGTAAAATATTCAGGTTCATCTTCCCATCACCTGGATTGTTACCTCAGCAAGTGCTACCTGCAGACTTGTTCTCAATTATGTCATATTACATCCTGAGGAAAATAGTGAAAACCAAATATATCACCCTTTTCAAAGACAAATACGATTGTGTATGAATGAAGGATGAATAATTTGTCTGCAACATTCTCACTGATGTCCAGTTTGACTCCATCTTCTGAATTATGTTATTCATTATTCTGCCCCAGTGGTTCTCTAGAAATGGACTATGCGAAATCCAGAACAATTTTCATTACAAAGATAAATAAGTAAATATAACCCACTCTTGCCGTCTTTGAAAGGTAAGAAATAATACAGATAAGAGTTCATTAAGGCAGTGGCTGCATCTGCAATGAAGAGAATTTATTTGTAGCATGTTACTCCTTGCACTCTATTTCTGCATAAGCAATCATATGCATTGCCATTTGTAGATAGACGGTTAGCATTCAAGTTTGCAAATTCAGGAAATGACTCACAAAGAGGATATTCTCTGAGGATTGATTTGCAGACTGGGGAAAAACAGCTTGACTCTGTAGAGTAGTAGATGATGATAAGGCTATGGAAGACAGAAGATGTGTCTATCGTTGAGAATGAAGTGCATGTTGCAAAATGCCTCTATCCTCTTCCTTCGAGAGCTAAATTGTTCTGCTGCTTCTATGTATTTAAAACACAACTCACCTACCACAATAACCAAGAACTCTTAAAGGTTACAATTTGTCATCGGTGAACACTGAACTACAAATACAATTACTATTCTTCAGCTCTCAGTGCCTAAAGAACAGGATGATCATACAGATTTCTGGGAGACAGGGGGAAGGGGAAAGGAAGAGAGGGAGAATGAGCCATTTCAGTTATAATAAAGAATTACAGGCACTTTCACAGAATTAAATGACAAATGAGTCAGGTTCTAGAGGAAGAAACGCTGCTCTGTTCCCTATTCTGTCACACTGAACTCATTACCATCAACTCTTGATGGGAGGTACAAGATACCTGACAGATTCTGGAAACTAATTTTCTCTTACACTGTAAAACTGCTAAATTGTTTAAGCAGCCGATGTTAGCGAATTATAACTGTCATCCAAATGGAGGGCTGATATTGATCTCTTCCTGTTTATGGCACATATGTGTTACAGGTCTTAAGAATTCTGCTAAGGCTCTGCTCTGCTTAATGAAGAGCTGCTCTGTTTGATTTAGAGTTTCTCTGCCTCAAGATAGGGACTTCTGGCAAGGGGATTTCAATCAAAATAATTGCCCTGTAATCAGATCATTAATTATGTTTTTATGTAATGACATTTATAAAAAAGTCAAAAAACATGCTAATTTGCTCAAATAAAAATGAGTAATATTTCTTAATTGGCTGTGTCTTAATTAGTTTAATTACCATACTAAATCTATCCATCTCAAGCTGATATATATCCACACAGAAGAAGTGCTCCTGATCTTACAAAAACAAGTTTGCTTTCAGTTCTACGAAACCCTGCTAGTGATTTATAATAAAGTATTGATGAACAGGCTTCTAAACCAATGTTGCACTTCAATTCAAGCAATAACAAAAGCTGTTAGTTTTGTGTTCAGACACTTTGGCGAGTAAATAGGCAGGGAAAAAAAAAAAAAAAGTAGAAACACTAAAGAACAAGTATAAGCAACCTCTCATCCGTAGGATGCCCTACAGCAAACAAACATTCTGTTAACAACAGGTCTTAGTCAAAGAGTATCAACTGGGAAAAGCCCATCAGAAAAGAGTACAGCACAAAAGATGCCCCGAATTTGTGTGCTACAGCCCAAACGACTGACGCTTCAGACCTTCCCTTATATCTAATGCTCAGATAAAATTTTCTAGAACTTTTCAGCTGAAGCTATTTACTATGTGACAGCTCATATTAATATTAATCTAGTTATAATAATTTGAATATACAGGTATCGTTGTTCTCACCACCCCAGAGAAGACTATTTCCAAAGTTAAATACAAACCCATGGGATCTGAAAATATGCTGGGTTTCTGTATGTTATACTGTATAATATGACCAAATCCTCCAAAGCAGGCTGGTTTGTTGTTTTGGGTTTTTTTTCCCCTCCTGAAAAATCTACATGCAAAAAGCATGACAAAGAAATGTCTGTTGCTTATCCTTTTTGGCAATGAATTCCAGTATTCATTAATGTAGACATATGATCTCCACTAACTACAAAAGAAAGAGAGCCATCAGGCAGGGGGCAGGGAATGGGGACAGGACTAGAAATCACATAATCCTTGAATTAACCAGAGTCACCTGAAAAGCAAACACTAACATGAAGAGCACCTACCAGACCTTCTGCCACCAGATTTTTCGCAGGTGAACACTGCATATCTCCACAGCAAAGAAATACACTTACAAACTGAAAACTGCTACCAAACCATGTTACAAATGCTAAATTTGACAGTAAAACTGAACTCCCCTCCCAGTGTAAATTTTATCAACTATCTTTCTCAGGAGAAATGGCAATAACAGAAACACACGGCCGTAATTGCTATCTATGAAAATAACTAAGTGCCCCAAGGTGATATCCTGACACAACTCTTATGGTTAAGAGGTGAAGCTCTTAAACAAGTGACAAGAGTTGAATGGAAAAAATTGTATGATGGTACTTATTGATTTTACGTCAATCACCTATTTGCATTATTTAATAAGTGTAAATGACAGCTAAATGCAACAGAACTTCAAAGATCTACTACAAATTGGAAAAAGGAAAAACATTTATTTCCTTATACTCCACCTCCACTTGTCTCATCACTATATAATCCATAAAGTTAAATTAAAACCCTGGATACATCACAGCAGTCACCATTTTCAAACCACACATGCAGACTTTTACAAAAGGTGTTAGCTCTGGTCTTGGATATAAAATGAATATGAATTCAATTTTGAGCAGTTTATTTGTACTGCATACATCGGCAATGAATGAGTTTTTCTTGTCTAAAAACCAATTTCTAATGCAGTAGGAATACCATATTAGATTGCAGAAGTGATCGAGTTGTGCTATAGAGAGAACCCATTTGAGCATTTATTTCTGACTTAATACTGAAATTTAATGTTTAGAAATCTTTAAAAAGTGAGGAAAACTAGCTGCATTCTATTTAATGGAAAAGAATTTTTGCAGGCATAAAAGCAGCCTTCATTTTTTTTTCTGATATCACAGGTTAATTTAGAATCAATCTCCCAAAGAACTTAGAGTGTTTATTCCCCATAGAAATAGTATATGCTCAACTTTGATACACTAGTTCAACTACATTGAGTTCCAGTTGCAGAATCAAGAATAAAACTGCTATGGCCCCTTAAGAAAGTTTTAATCTTCAAGTAAAAAAGAGAAATGGGGCAAAACTAGAGACCAAAGGACAAATTAAAAAAAAAATCCTACCAAGCATTTCAATTAAAAAAAAAAAAAGCTTCTAATACAGGTAGAAAAATATTTTTTTCATCTGTCAAGGTCAATAAGACCTCATTCAAAACCCATAATTTGTGAAATAATGTAACAAAGTAGCCACATTTTTTTAGGAAAGAATAAATTCAGACCAGGTACAGAAAAAGATAAATTCTTTACAGCTTAAAAAAAAAAATAAAAAAATAAAAAATCATCTTTGATATATAATGTTAGTAGGAATGGACAAATACAGTTACAAAAGTAGTAATAAAATATAGCAGTGTGTATTACTTTTCGTAATACATACATAGGCATAGGTTACATGAATACAATACTTAAAGGATTTATTTGTAGCATGAGATGGGTTGGAGCTTTCTGGTATTAAATACAGTTGTGAAGTCCTGAGGTATCACATTATACCAAAACGCAAAATAGGTTTGTAATATTGTCCTTGAATAGTGGCTAACAAAAAATAAAATTTTTCTTTCTTCATATAATCTAAGACTTAGGTAAGGAGTTCTATGTTATTTCTTTGGTGAATCAAGTTTGATTCTGTAATCCAAGAACATCCCTTGATAAAGAAAGACACTAACGAAATTTGCACTTCTAAAAACCCATTTTTATGCTTTCTCACCATTCTGAAATGCAAATCAGGAACATTTTACAGCTTTTATAAAGCTTACTAAATTTAAACAAATCCAGGGAAGGAATCTGGACTTTCAAAAAGCACCTTTGTTATTATTCTGCATAATTAGCAGTTAACAATGATGCACTATATTAATCACATTTATTACACAGGTGCCTTCAGATGAGACTGAAGTCCCATTATGCAAACATAGGCTTTGCACAGAGTTTACAAGCTACGTAACACAAGGTGAAGAAAGAGACATTACACATGACAATGTTAGAACACCAAATATCATGTTAGCTCATGTTTATTCATTTTTCTGAAGCTACTTCAAAAATATAGTGAAATACTTAAGAGGCAAGGTACGTAAAAAGGGGGTGGGACAGGATATACAGGAAGAGAAGAGTGAAAAGTAATGCAACAGAAAGATATGCAGGTAGGCATGAAGCTGAGATTTATGTTGAGAGCAGATTAAATTAAAAAAAAAAAAAAACAACAAAAAAAACCCCCAAAAACCCAACCAACCCAAAAAATCAAGCACTGGAGCACATGTCAGCTCCCAAGCAAGCCTAAACAACTGCCTGGAAAAGTGCAAGCTGGCCCTATTGGAAACAATTCTACTAACTTACCAGCAGCAACTCAGCGCAGGAAGGTTGCCCAAGATTGCTTAATTTACTCGCACAGTACCCTGAATGCCCATAGGTCTGTAATTTAGCAGCTTTCTTTCATTCCACTGGTTTCTCTCTTCAGGTTTCACCCTGGCCATGTGCCAGTGAGGGAGGAAGACATCCCCTTTATCATAATTTCCCTTTACATGAAGTGCTGTGCATCTTCTGGATCCCCACCTCCTGAGCACAGGATGATTGCTACAGCACCCTATTAGATCTGCTCTGTCTTATGCAACAGCTCCTATTCTGTTTCCTCCAACACATGCTCCTGCTGATATTTATACAATAGTGAATGAGGAACAGTGACAAGCTTGTTGAATTCAACATAGATAGCCAGTGTAGCAGGTTGACCTCGGCTGGCCGCCAGATGCCCACCAAGCCGCTCCATCACTGCCCCCCCTCTACAGCAGAGGGGGAAGAAAATAAGATGAAAGAGCTTGTGGGACAAGATAAGCACAGGGAGACCCCTTACCAATTACTGTAATGGGCAAAATAGTTTCTACTTGAGGAAGGCTAATTTAATTCATTGCCAATAACAGAGCAGGATAGTGGGAAATAAAAAAAAACTAAAAATGCCTTTCGCCCATCCCTCCCTTCTTCCCAGGCTCAGCTTTACTCCTAACTCTTCTACGTTCTCCCCCCAAGCAGGGCAGGGGAATGAGGAATGGAGGCTATGGTCAGTTCATAGCGCTTTGTCTCTGCTGCTCCCTCTTCCTCCTGCCCTTTCACTGCTCCAGCGTGGGGCCCCTCCCAAGGGAGACAGTCCTCCATGAACTTCTCCAGCGTGGGTCCCTTCCAAGGCTGCAGTCCTTCAGGCACAGACTGCTCCAGCGTGGGTCCCCCGCGGGGTCACAAGTCCTGCCAGAAAACCTGCTCCAGCTTGGGCTCCTCTCTCCACAGGGCCACAGTCTCAGGAGCCTGCTCTGGCATGTACTTTCCACAGGGTCACAGCTTCCTTTGGGGCACACCCACTTGCTCCAGTGTGGGGTCCTCCCCAGGCTGCAGGTGGATATCTGCTCCACCGTGGACCTCCCTGGGCTGCAGGGGGACAGCCTGCCTCACCATGGTCTTCCTCACGGGCTGCAGGGGAATCTCTGCTCTGGCGCCTGGAGCACCTCCTCCCCCTCCTTCTTCACTGACCTTGGGGTCTGCAGGGCTGTTTCTCTCGCATGTTCTCGCTCCTCGCTCCCAGCTGCTGTTGCACGGCATTTTTTCCCCCTTCTTAAATATGTTATCACAGAGACACCACCAGCAATGCTGACGCGCCCGACATTGGCCAGTGGCAGGTTCATTTTGGAGCTAACTGGAATGGACTCTGTTGAGTATGGGGACAGCTCCTGGTGTCTTCTCACAGAAGCTACCCCTGCAACAAGCCCCAATACCAACACCTTGCCATGTGAACCCAATACATAACCACAATAACTGACTACAAAAAGGCAAGATGTAATTAAAATCACAATGCGTAACAGCCAGCCATCTGCAGGAGTACAATTCTAAGACTAACAGATCTACGTTAAAAATTATGCACCTAGTAATTAAAAATGAGCACTTTTCCTACTTGTATTAAACCCACAAAGGGGGTTTAGACCTCTATATGAAGCCTTCAGACTGATTACAGGATTAAAAGAATTGTTTTGTACTTGAAAAAATATGCAGGGCTCAGACGGCTATTCCAAAAAATGTATTGCTGGAAATGGCATTTGATTTCAGACTTTATGAAGGAAGATATTTGAAAGTGAATTTATAAGTAATTTGACAGTCATGTGCAAGTTTCATCAGCTGTCTCAGTTAAAGCATCCCACTTTGATGCTTGTCAAAACAACTGCATTCTAGAGTGAAAAAAAAAAAGTTGCGGGTTTTTTTTTTCATTTTAGAGCTGTCTTCTTACTAACCCCTAGAAATACAGAGCTATCTGAACATACACCTACTGAGGAAATAAATAACTTTCCATTTACAGTCTAGGGCAGGGATTGACACAAGTTTACAGAAGTAAGCAACAACGCTTTGAAATATCCCAGTGATCGGTGGTCTCCATCTTCCTAGAAAACTTATGCATAGCAGTTGAGAGGCACAGAATCTGTTTTTTGGCCTTTTTTCCCCTTCTTTTTCATGCCAAGAGATAAGTACATGCAGTTTTTACTTCAACTGTGATTAACATTTCACATCAGAAGGGAAATACATCCCAGCAGAAACTGCAGCTAAATTAGAGTATCAGGTAGGATCAACAGATGACATCACAATAGCTAGGCATTACAGCATCACCAGTTCCCCCCAAATTAATCTGTAAAAACTGCTTATATCACAGCTTCCACTTCTTCCCTCCATAATATTATTTTTGGGCAGAGGAAGTACTTGGCTGAGAAAGAAGCTGTTTTCTACAACTCATCCTTATTAGCATATGAAATCTCTCTGAGCATTCAAGGGAGTGTATATATCTCATCTCACCCAATGAAAGTACAAGAAAACCTTCTGCATGTATTTTCTCATAACAGTAAAAGAATGATTCAGAACCCAGACACCATCTTTATAGCTTGAGTTTATATAAATTCATTTTATACTTACTCTTAAATGAAAGCATAAACATAAAACACAGAAAAGTGGGGGACACAATTCAAATGAATTCTGTTGCTGGTGGCCAAAATTTCTGTATTTGCCTATAGCCTAAACCTGAATAGTTTTAATTCATCATTTCAGTGTTAGGCCTCATAGAAGTCTAGAGTCTGCTGAGAGCTGCTGCACTTCTTTCTGCACCCTGAGACCAGACCTCACAGCCAAGCATATTGAGCTGGAGGACAGGCTGAAGACTATTTAATCCTTGGTGGAGCCTGATCCAGCACACCTTCTCAGCAGATGCCTCACTAACACAGGAAGTGCTCCAGTCAGCAATAGTCGAGAAAACTGTTCTTTAAACCATGTAGATATGTGAACTTCTAATTCACATCTGTGATAACAACTCAGCGATCACAGCTTTTATTCAAGGGTAAGGGAGAGAAAGAGATCTGGTTGGAAAATTTTCTTCAAGGGAAAAAGAAAAAAGTAGGCTTAGAGTGTATCTAAAATTAATAATTGTATGTTTCACCAAATAAATTAACACTTTTTTCATTATTTTTATACAACATTATGATTCCTTTGATAGGCTGTCTTAAATAAATAAAATGATTGTCCTGATTTCAGCTGGGATAGAGTTAATTGTCTTCCTTGTAGCTGGTATGGTGCTATGTTTTGAGTTCAGTAGGCAAAGAATGTTGATAACACTGATGTTTTCAGTTGTTGCTCAGTAGTGTTTAGACTAATGTCAAGGATTTTTCAGCTTCTCATGCCCAGCCAGCGAGAAAGCTGGAGGGGCACAAGAAGTTGGCACAAGACACAGCCAGGGCAGCTGACCCAAACTGGCCAACAGGGTATTCCATACTATGTGATGTCACATCTAGTGTATAAAGTGGGGGGAGTGGGGGCAGGGGGTATCACCGCTCGGGAACTAGCTGGGTGTCGATCGGCGGGTGGTGAGCAATTGCATTGTGCATCATTTGTACATTCCAATCCTTTTATTATTACTGTTGTCATTTTATTAGTGTTATCATTATCTTTATTAGTTTCTTCTTTTCTGTGCTATTAAACCGTTCCTATCTCAGCCCACGAGTTTTACTTCTTTTCCTGATTTTCTCCCCCATCCCACTGGGTGGAGGGGGAGCGAGTGAGCGGCTGCATGGTGCTTAGTTGCTGGCTGGGGTTAAACCACGACAATGATGAAGGACACAAATGCCTGAGAAACCTTTAAATAAAGCAGCTTATGCACTGCAGACAATTTAATCATGGTGCTGTTGCCTCCCATGAGGAAAAAGTAGGCAAATTAGCCTTTTGGAGTTTTAAGATGGTGTAGCTAATAGATATATAATATTCAAATTTCAAGCCATTATTTTCATTCACAGGTTAAAAAAAATTGAGTGTTGAAAGTGCATATATTGAATGTTAATCAGTGATGAGCTAGAGATTACTTGATAGTATACAAGAGAAAATGCTGTACATAAACATAAACGGAGTAAAATTACAAAATTTTAGTGAAATTTTCACCAATATGATGGTCACAAATCCTGAAGAAAACACAGCCTAGTCACTAAGAAACTATGATAGAAGCCTTACATGAAAGCAAGATGTCACCCATAATACTGTATCAATCAGCACAACTCTATATCCTCTTATTCTGGTGCCCTACTTTTAATGGTGAAGCAGTTAGATAACTCATACTTTCAAACAAAACAAAAAAGTAAAGGATAGGTTCTATTTCAAGAATAAAAAAAATAATAACAACTAGTTGCATGACAATACAGAACTCTGCAGAAAATTGTTCTATGAAACTAGATTCAGCAGCAAGAGTAAGGTTATTCTCAAAAATATGTTGGCCTCAGTATCAAAGATTTAATTGAAAGAACTTCCTGGCAAATGATCCAAGAAACTAGTAACAAAAAGACCTTATACTGAGATGTAAATACAGTAACACAACATTGCAGCCTCAGAGAATTCAGTGATGAACGAAACAAGACTGCAACGTTTGGCAGCAGCAAACTCAGCAAGTCAGCCCAGAAATCAAATTTGCTTTGAAGTAAAAAAATAAGCTTAGAAATAAAATAGCAGAGGTAGAATACAACATGCTTCATAAAATGCAGTCAATAAACACATCTATCCAGAGAATATGGGCTCATTCAACCAGAAAAGAAAGTCAACCAGCAAAATTACAGATGTATGGTAAACAAAAACCTAAAAAACCTAAAATGCAACATAAAACTAAAGGGAAAAATCAGGCCAAAATCAAATAATAAAAAAAAAATAAAAATCCCCCAATTAAGTAAATAGGATCAAAGTATTGGAGGAAGAAAGGGAGTATACAGACAATTGTCATAAACATAAAACCACTTTTGGAAAAATAATTAACTGACTTAGAGTTACCAATCACAAAAATGGAAAAATGAAATAACAGAAAGACACATACCAGTACAGATTTTTCATTTCAGAATTTTTGTGAGCTCCACAATTTTTCTCTCTGAATTTTTCAAAATTTCTCACATTTAAAACTATTTCATGAATTTTTACTTTTAATTAATGTCATGTGCACTTGGAATAGCCTATAAATGGGCAGGTGTTGTTTAGCATTAACTTACCATTCAATTATACTGTTACTAGATTAACATCAAATTCTAGTATTTGTAATTTTTATTACTACTGCTATTTGTATTATATTAGTATCACATATCAGTCATAACTCATAGCTTGCAAAACAGTATTTTACTGCACTAGTTATAAATGGCATTTACTCACTTTCAGTAGGTAATGTGACTTGAGCTCTGCCTGCCTGTCTCCTTGATGAGTTTGATACAACAAAGCCATTGCGAGCCATCAGTGCACTCTCACAGGAAAGGTGAGGCCACCTGGAATGCTGGGTCCAGTTGTGGGTTCCCCAGCACAAGAGCGACATGGACATGCTGGAATGGTTCCAATGAAGGGCCACCACAAAGGTGACTGAGGGCTTTGAGCATCTGTCTTACGAGGAGAGGCTGAGGGCCAGGACTGTTCATCCTGGAGAAGGAAAGGCTCAGGGGATCTTATCAATGCGTATAAATACCTCATGGGAGGGAGTAAAGAAGAGGAAGACAGACTCTTCTCAGTAGTTCTCAGTGATAGGACAAGAGGCAATAGACTCTGCACATCTCTGATGTTTTGCAGAGTTATTTTCTCTTGAACATTTTGAATATGTCCTAGTTTCAGCTGGGATAGAGTTAACTGTCTTCCTAGTAGCTGGTACGGTGCTATGTTTTGAGTTCAGTATGAGAAGAATGTTGATAACACTGATGTTTTCAGTTGTTGCTAAGTAGTGTTTAGACTAATGTCAAGGATTTTTCAGCTTCTCATGCCCAGCCAGTGAGAAAGCTGGAGGGGCACAAGAAGTTGGCACAGGACACAGCCAGGGCAGCTGACCCAAACTGGCCAACAGGGTATTCCATACCATGTGACGTCCCATCTAGTATAGGAACTGGGAAGTGGGGGCGGGGAATCGCCGCTCGGGGACTAGCTGGGTGCCGGTCGGCGGGTGGTGAGCAATTGCACTGCGCATCATTTGTACATTCCAATCCTTTCATTATTGCTGTTGTCATTTTATTAGTGTCATCATTATCATTATCCGTTTCTTCTTTTCTGTTCTATTAAACTGTTCTTATCTCAACCCGTGGGTTTTGCTTCTTTTTCCCGATTTTCTCCCCCATCCCACTGGGTGGGGGGGGAAGTGAGTGAGCGGCTGCGTGGTGCTTAGTTGCTGGCTGGGGTTAAACCACGACAGAATAAAAGCACAAAGTTATGGGATTAGCATACAGATGAGTTTGGAAATTGATGAGTTATTTTCATTAGGCATACTATACACTGAGTACCTTACCAAATAAAACATTAACAGGAGATCCCAATCTTTGTTACAGTCCTTCTAGACTAGCTACCTCAAGTTTAAAGTGTCATCTAACTTCATTTACAAATCTTCTCTATGGATGGGAGCTGGGTTAGGGAAAACTTAAATTATGTGTCTAGCCAACAATGCAGCAAGGATCTGAAGAAGACACTAATTTCTGAATTGAACGCTCTTCAGGGTATATGGAGCTTTTATTATATTTAAGCGATTCTTATAAAACACACTGTAAACTTCTTCAGCTGTACCAAAGACTCATTGTAAAGTACTGAAGAAGAGAAGAGAAGAGAAGAGAAGAGAAGAGAAGAGAAGAGAAGAGAAGAGAAGAGAAGAGAAGAGAGAATTAAGTTCAGTTCCATTGGAAGGGACCTACAACGATCATCCAGTCCAACTGCCTGACCAATTCAGGGCTGACCAAAAGTTAAAGCATGTTGTTAAGGACATTGTCCAAAAGCCTCTTAAACACTGACAGGCTTGGGGCATCAACCACCTCTCTAGAAATCCTCTTCCAATGTTTGACCACCCTCTCGGTAAAGAAATGCTTCCTAACGTCCAGCCTAAACCTCCCCTGGCACAGCTTTGAACCCTTCCCACACATCCTACCAGTGGATGCCAGGGAGAAGAGCTCAGTACCTCCCTCTCCACATCCCCTCCTCAGGAAGCTGTAGAGAGCAATGAGGTTGCCCTCCTTCTCTCAAACTGGACAAGCCCAAGGTCCTCAGCCGCTCCTCAGAGGACATGCCTTCCAGCCCTTTCACCAGCTTGCTTGCCCTCCTCTGGACGCATTCAAGGACCTTCGCATCATTCTTAAATTGCGGGGCCCAGAACCGCACACAGTACTCAGGGTGAGGCTGCACCAACGCTGAATACAGCGGGATAATCCCCTGTATTGACCAGCTGGTTATACTGTGTTTGATGCACCCCAGGATGCAGTTTGCCCTCTTGGCTGCCAGGGCACACTGCTGACAATAGCAATCTATTTTCAGAAATAGACTTGTGTGAGTGACTTTGAACAATATTTAGTTATCCAGGCAGTGAAGGTCAACTGTGAAAGCATCAGTGGTCAAAACAGGTTTGATGATGGTGGTATACTGTGGAAACACTTCAAATATGTATTCCAGAACTTTTCAAAGGAGAGAAACTGAATTTATTCTGGGAAGTTTATGATCTTATTTTTAGCACTGAAAACTATTACCTCAATTTGAGGAGTACCACTCTTTATGGAAAGAAGTGTATGAGTGATCCTTTACAATAAGATTATAAAATATATGTGCATATTAAAAATCAGATGAGATCAGATGAGTTCTAGATGAGTACCTAGAACAATGTGTTTGGAGACAAATCTGAAAAAAACCTATACTAATCAATAAAACGGTTATAATCTGTTAAGTTATAAAAAAAAAAACCTGTAATGAATAAAGCTAAGAGTCTGGACAGCAGTCTTAAACTGAGAGAACCAAAAGTACCGCAAGAAAAGACAAAGACTTCACAAAAAAAGGCAAAGAATGAAAGACCAAAAACTTCTTACTGCTTGGGAAAAGATTAAAAAACTTTAACAAATTACATGATTTTTGAGACTGCCAGCACAATAAAGAAAAAAAGAAGAGGAAAACAACAGCTATCATGAGTTATACCTAATGGTAAGAGATTACTCTGTATAGAATAAATGTTCATAGCAGCAGTACAGAAGTAAAAACAGTCATTCTGAAAATTACAAGGACATATTTCCATTAAGCTAGACACAGGCCAATGTGTCAACACTGATAAAAATAATGATAAAAATAATGATAGTAGTATATAAAAAAGAAAAAAAAGGAAAAGAAAAAGTTAAGGAAAAAAGGTAAATAAGTCAAGCTTAGACAGTTCTGTATATTTCTAGCAAGGAAATGTGTAAGCTAATGGCATAAGTATCAAAATGGGTAAAATATGTACTTTATCCAATTTGCACTGGTACAAATCACAGGTGAGTTCTGTCATTCCTTCACAAACTGGATTATCCTAAATATAGAGTCACATGACCTTGGAATTATTTTAATATATTCAGAAGTTGTATAATACCTAATTAGAAGAACTGCTACTATTTGACATTGCTAGTAAGATTGCGTTCCAAAAGGGACATATATTTTTATTCAGATTTTAAACTGATAAAATAAAGAAATGGAAATTGACCAGCTTTCACCTCAACCTTTTTTCATGTATTAATCAGTAGAAATTAAATGCAAATTAACCAATTCATTGATTTTAGATGTTTGCAGAAGTCCAGTGTTCATATTTCACGATATGATTATTTTGAAAGTATTTGGTTTCATCACTACTTGAAGCATTACTAGTTACATACCAGCACTGCCCACATTTGTAAGAACAAACTGATAAAGCTGAGAACTTTAAAGAAGGAAATTGCAGCAACATATGACGCAAAGTTTTTATCAGCCTACTTTTCATTGCCTTGATATCTGTAACAGAACACATGACTTATACCAAAAACTTTAAATTCGTAACTAGACTACCTTGACCATAAAAGAATTTGGTTTGGAAGTTGGCTATTTTCAAGTAAAGGATTAATTATAAACAAGGCACTGCATTTCTGCCTTACTACAAACTGCCAAGATTAATATAAGGTGAAGAATACATTTTTGAACCTCAGTTTTTACACTCTGATAAACCAAAAAAGAAATGCCAGTTCCTTGCCTCCATTGGGCTATTATATGTGTCTGGCTGTAGTGACAAAAGAAGGAATAATGGGATGAGGAGGATTGGTCATGAGTTCACATATCCGACCTGCTTTCTGGTAGAATTTCCATAGTATAAATCAATAAACACAATGAGACAACTAAAGAATGAGTTTTTTTCATTTGCATACTGTTTAGCTTAAACACCAATTGTTTGCTTTAATTAATGAAGCAAACAGAATTAAGAGACTCAATATCATGGTGTTAGAATTGAAAATTAATACTATTAGGCAGTGAGCTTGGGAAAAAAAAAAGAGGGGTTTTGGTTTGGTTTTATGAAAAAATATTTTGCAATTTAAATGAGCAATCTATAGATTTTGAGCTCTGACTCTTCTCATGTGTGGTCTAATTACGTATAATAACTGCATTTTCAAATGAATGGAAGAAATTATGACAAAATACATTCAAAGAAAGATGAAGTTAGCCCTATGTTGAGCAGAAGTGGAATGAATGCAATGAGCAAAGAGATATATCTTTTTAAGCCAGAAGAAACAGAAATACAACTTAGATGGGACAACATTCTCAATATATAACAGACTAAAAAAAACCCCTGATTAATAAAGCAGCTATGATACTTCCCTTTAAGTAAGAGTTAACACTGGGTTATGAACATCTACAATGAAAAAAAAAACATTTTAGAACTGATTAAAGTTTTGGAAAGGCAAGGTACTTTTAGTCAGTAAAACTGTAATTTCTCCCTAAGCTCCAAAGCTCAACCTACAGTCAAGTAGGGTACCTTAATCCTAAACACTCTTATTAAACAAAGATAAAAATGCATGGGAGTTACTACAGGGATCTGGAGATTTTTAGACATGTACTCTGAGATCTTTAAGCGTTTAAATATAAAATGGTAGAAACTGGTTTCCAGGAAGGTGCAGTAAAATAAATTCTCATTGATCCCTAGAATTAGCTGTTGCTAACACTCATTGTTCACTTCCTAAGTTTCAGATACATCAGAGGGCCTAGGCAACCATGCTCATAGTGTCCAGAACTTTTGTTTTGAAATTATGACAATTATAACCACAGAATTCTAGAAAACTAGACCTAAAAAACTACCTCTAAATTTCCTCGTCTGTCCAAGGTCATGTCATTTAAATTTGTTTTAAAAACCTGAAAAAGACTGATATTCCACATCTTAGCTAGCTAATACATCTAGTCTAGTGTTAGAAGCCTTTTCTGCATGAACAAAATGCATCATTCTTCATTGTCATTTAAACCCTGTGCTTTTGTATTATAAAGACAACACAAACAGATTATTTCCTACCTTCTTGCAGAATTCTTTGTGTATAAAAATGTATTATCCTGGTTTCCTCTTAAGCTCCTCTTCTCTAGACATCCTTAGTTCCTTCAGTCTCTCTTCTTGGGTCATTATTTCCAGATTTTCAGTCATTCTTATTTGGCTCCTCGGGACTCTAATTGGTCCATATCTTTCTTGAGGTACAGGTGTCTTAAATCGGTCACAATATTACAGGCAAATATTACCATTACAGAGTCAGGTGTAAGATAATTTCTTACATCATACAAAATACACCTATTTATACAGCCCAGAAGAATGCTTGTCTTTTTAGCAACATCATCATTATTGTTATGTAGTAGTGACTAAAATAAAATCAATGAGTTTCTTTACCCCTTATATTCTTTCCCAAAGGCTGCATCTGGGCCAACTGTGCCTCATCTTTTTATTTATACATTAGGTTATTCCTACATGTATGCAGAACTGTACATTTAGCCCTATAATCTGTCTAGTCCAGTAATCAGTTATTCAACATGTTTACTAGCCAGCATGGTTGCTGCCCTTCTTCACTTGTGTCAACAATTTATGCAGGGTCTTTGCTATTCACCTAGAAAACATACCATCCATGAAAATACCAACAATTAAAAGAAAAAAAAAGAGGGGGGGGGGGGGGGGGGGGGGGGGGGGGGGGGGGAAGAAAAAAGAAAAAAATCAGATCAGAACCCTGCAGAATCACAGGTGGTTATATACTGTCAGGCTTCATTTTGACAGCAAATCAATCATTACTTCTCCCTTGGTACAGTTTTCCAACTGGTTGTGAATTTACTTTGTAACACTTTTTTCCTAGACTATATTTCCCCTAACTGGTTCATGAGAAAATCAAGGCAGAGTATCAAGCAGCTGAGTCAAAACACTCTGTATCTTCTGTCAGTCTTTAATCTATAAGCCCTTCTCCTTCTCATGGAAGGAACACTAATCACTACCCAGTTTCCTCCTCTGTTTCTATCAATCACATACATGTGCATACACAGACACACTATTTTACCACCAGCCCTTAGCCGGACTTGCTTTAGCAGAACCTGGGGTCTTTTTTGTTATGTTGCTTTTTTATAGTACATAGCATAACAGGGGCTAGGTTTCTGTCTGCTATAAATCTACACCACCAGTTGTTACTGTTATCACATGTAACTACTGAAGTTTCAGCCAGTGCATTGCTGTTGATTCACAATGGAGAATTCTCTAGAGAAAGTCATATGCAGTACATCATAAAGCAATACCTAAAAGCGATCAGAAATTTCAAACTGCAAAATCAGTGCTGGGAATTAAATGTTTCTGTGAGTGCTTTGACGGTATTTACTGTAAAGGGAAAAAATCATATCCTGTCATATACTCTGAAGGTTCTTTATAGAAAGGTGTTAATGCTTTTTGCACATTTATTGCAAGGACTCAGTGGGAGACAAACTGTTAATCAGCAACCTGTGCAGAGAATCAGGTAAATGTTTACTCATCTGTTGTGGCTCGACTGTCTTGCTTTTCTTCATATTCTTCCTTTACAAAATACCTGTTCAGTGTCAAAAGCCATGGTTGGTCACAGTTGCTGTAGGTTCAATAATGCCAGCTTTATCCCCAAACCTAAAAGAATAATAAAAGAAAAAAAAAAATCTGTTTATTAAACCATTCTTTTGAGAAAAAAAAATCTGTGACAAAAAGAACTCCTTTCAGGAAGCTGGAATTTCAGAAAATTCTTGTACAGTTGCATGAGCAAAGGTGGATAATATGCCTCTCACTAGCTATTCTTACCTCCAATCAAAGAGTTGACCTGTGCTTGATCAGAGAGAAAGAGTGAAGATGCACAGAATGCAATAAATGAAATGAGGTCACAGTTCTCTTACTAATTCTAAGGAGAAGTGGATTTTCACTTCTTGGAGAATTGCCAAATACAGCAGTTTACACTGCGGATAAGACTATCCTCTATCCACTATCCTCTTCTCCTTGACCCATAAAAACAGACTACCTGAATCTTGCCATTGTGGTATGATAATGTTTCCAAGATTCAAAGTTTTCCTTGCTGGTTTACATTTAGACTTATTTAAAGTGTGAATGAAAAGTAAAAATATTCTGCTCTATTTCTTCCGTGAAAAACTATTCACTTTTGTCTCTTTTAGATCATCCAAGATCAGATCCAGGCAGTAGAAAGACTTTTTCCATTCCTCTAACCAAAATTACTCATAAATTTTCTCAAGACTCTACAGAGGCAAAATCCTTCTCAACTGTTATGATTCATTGGGCTAAAAGTTACATACTAAGTGAAGCCAAGGTCGATATCCACCATGAGGTCCAATACATCTTTTTATCGACTGAAGCGCTGAAATCAATGGAATTATAATTGGACAGCACTTTAGGTAACTAGAAATCTTACTGAAGACTTTGAAGGCTTAAGAAATGTTCAAGGGGAAATCCTTGAAATCCTTATATCTAGAAATATGCTGCCAGTGATTATTGACTCAGGTCACAGACTACAGATGATTTTTGGAGTCTTGAATGATACTATATAAGGCCTGTCTTGCACTCAACTAGGTATTTTAGAAGATGGGCCAGAGTAACCGATAACAAAGAAGTTATTGTAACAAAGAGGTACCTGTGATGACATTAATGTACTTTCCCTATAGGGTTCAGTATAAACAAAATCCTATTTCAACAATCTGGTTCCTGGTGGGTACTAATACTCTATTGACAGGTCTCCTCTGGCGTAGCACAGGTTCTGGTTACCCCATACAAACTTTGTTCAGTTAATGCATTTCAGGATTATTGATCATTATCCCAACTCTTATGGAAGCATGACTGAAGAATTCTAGTAATTGTCATCGTTGTGTGCCACCCTTGAAAGCAACAGTGCTAACATGTTATTAAGCAAACTTTGAGACAAGCTGGTTTTTAAATGTCTTAGTGTTCTTTGCACAGATTTTTTTTTTTCCATAGTCAAAGAATCATTGAAATAAAGCCCTTCATTTTCTCTTCTCTTCATACAGCCAAGCACATTTTCATGCACAATTTTTTTGGGGGGAAAAAAACACAACACACACACACACAGATATAAATATATAAGTGTATGTTTTATAAATATATATATTTTTATATATAAAACCTCAGGTTCACCTCCATTCTCATTCATGCAAGCATTCTATATATAAACAGAAAAAATATGCTCTCAAAATACAGTCAAAGTAAATGAAATCAGGGGCAAAGAAGTCAGATTCCCAGCTAATATAAAACACGTTGTTCTACCAGTTTCAGAAGAGCTATCTGATCCACTGGGTTGTGAATATGACCCTAGACACAACCGGTTTACTGTTTGTTTGGTGAATGATATTATTTTTCCTCTAGTGATAACTTTAACTAAAGCATAGATCTCCAAGGCTTTTACCAACTCTAAATTTCTTGCAACCCACCTTAAAGCATTAACAAACACATGGTAACTTTTCACCCACTATAGAAAGGGTAGTAAATTATACCCTTCTCATATGGAAACTTTTACATTATTTCCAAGAAGAATGAGTGCAGCTATATAAAATGCATTGATACATATATACACACAGAGTCTTTCAGCAGAACTTCACAGCTAAGGAATACACTACAGGGAATTTTTTTCTTTTTTTCATCTTGAAGAGGAAATAACATCATAGATTAACAAAAGCATAATATATGCTCTAAAGTGAAGCATAGCAGAACACAAATTATACATGCTTTCAGCAAATCTTCTGAGGCAGGAGATATGCTCCATATTCTACCTAGCAGAACTAAACACATCTCACGGTGGGCTAATGTAGATGGAGTATGGAGTTGAAGAGAATCATCACTTCAGTGCCTACTCTTTTCTTCTGAGCAACTTATTGCAATTCCATGAAAAAAAAAACAGACAAGGTCTTGCATACAAAAGTCACTCATATATGTGCAATCTATATAAATCTTAAAGAGTTTAAGGGAGTTAAGAAGGATGTAAGACAACTCACTGAGACTGAGTAATGTGAAAATAGCATTGAACTTAATAATGAGAGTATAAGGAATGAGTAAAAAGAAAACTTTAACAAAGAATCAAAAGAATTGGACAAAACCAAGACCTTAGGTTAAGAAGTGTCTTCCTTCCTTATTTCTGAAAGATACAGATTTAGAATCAAAGGTCTGTATTTCCTTCTTCATCCTTCTTGGTTAGATTCTCAGTGCAGTAAGCTCATTTTTCACATCAGTATCTAGTGCTCTGCACATCTCTTTCAGCTGCGTCAAACTTTTGCTACATGCTTCATCTGCAAAAGAAAAAAGGCAATAAGCAACTCATAACCGCCCCCCCCCAATTAATAATGACAATATAGTGCATGACTGCACCAATCAGTGAGCCTAAGCTGGCACCAGCCTGACGGTTTTTCCAGTAAGGTGACCTCAGCAATTACCCTAAAAATGGTAAGCAGAATCAGCATCCTAGTCAAGCAAAACTTTTAAGTCAAACTTTTACATCTGGCATTCATAATAAGTAATATATTTTCCCTATTAGGCTTTCTTTATTCTTTTTTTTTCAGAACTAACTTGTGAAACACAGATGGAAGTTCTGCACAATACATCTTGTCCTCTGTAGCTGCAAGGATGTCTTTATGTTGTGTATGATGTGATAAGTAAGTAATATGACAGGAATTAAAACTGCTAATAGTCATCCCATAGCCCTTATGTTTATTTTGTTGACAGTACATTAGTGTAGCTGCAAAAGGAAACCTCTTGTACTAAAGTCCCCATTGCCTATCATCACTACAAGGTTCTTCTGATTTCTGCCATATCTTTTAGTTCTGTGAATCCAAACTTGCAGTCTTTGCTTTACCTGTCTATATGGAGAAGCTGGAATATTGGTCTCTCAGATAGGTGTACAACTTTCATATTAAATTATTGGATAATTACTTTTGTTAGGGGGGAATTTCTAATGGATTGACTTTTCCTTTTCTTTGTGACTGTAGATATTTAAGATGCTGTTTTGGTTGCTGATTTTATTTCTTAGAGGAGTCAAAGCAATTTGAAGTAGTGCAAAACCATGTACTTCAGTGCTGAGGATGGTGGATAACCTCAGGCAAACATCAGCTAATTTCTTAACCACTTTTTTTTTTTTTTTTTTTTTTTTTGAGGAGGCGGCGATATCTTCAAATAACTGCTGCCTTTTTTTTTTTTTTTTTTTTTTTTTTTTACTAAAGATTTAATATTGCTGAATTTCTGAAACCACAGAACATAGTCAAATCCTGGGGGGGTTGGGGGGGGGGGGAATTACAGAATCCACTTTCCTCTTATTATGTCTTACATATTGCAGGCTTCTTTTCAGTTATATCCTACTCATTGACAATAAAAAAGGAAAAAATATATAATTATAGTATATTACAATATTATATAAGTTCTGACTGAGCTTGGATACCCTTTAGTGGCTGATAAGAAGACTTTACTACAATTTTTACAAAGTTTGCAATTAACGTTGTGCACATGCTTACACCTCTGATAGATATATTTAATCCATGAATTGCATAATAATATTGAGCATTATAAAGCACATTAATAAAGGTAATAACTGTGAAATGCATGTGATTAAGAAAAACTCTTCCTTTTGATGCAGAAGAAAAAAATTAAGTAACTGAAATTAATCTGTTTCAATACGAAATTTAAGATATGGATAGTGGGAAATTCTAGTCTTTAGAAAATCAATGAGATTTTTTGCCATTTTTTAATCTAGCGCAAAAAAAGTATCAAAAACTCACATTGCACAGAATTATATCACACTGCATTTAATACCAGCTGACCACACATGAAAAGGTTGCATATCTCTTTTTAAATCATCATACATTCAAGAAAACCTGTCATTCTGTATTCAAAAAAAATTGAACAGTAACTCGAATTATCAGAAAGTGGTTTTCCGTGTTTTCCTCATTCTTTGCAAGATTATCTAGATAAGAATGGAAATTATTTCAAGTTAAAATCATCTTCTGATTTGACATTACACATATGATATTAGTATATCTGTAAATGTATTTTTGGTTCAAAATAAAGACCTTTCTTTTTGTCATTCTCTTCATAACACCAGGAATAATTGTCCTAGAAAAACCTCACCCAATTTCAAACATTTATCTTTGGGATGTCAGACATGAGTTCCCATGTCCCAGTGAATATAATATGTGGAAAAGGGGGTAAACCTACCTATGACATTCATGTATGAAGGCTCTATTAGGATACCATTACAGAGGAAAATACCCTGTGTCTGTCATCATCACAAGTTCCAATCTTGCCACCACATCCCCAGTTGCAAAAAATAAAATCAGTTTCTAACAATTTAACATTTTCTTGAATTCTTTTAGCTGTTAAACTGGCAATTGCTCTACTACCAAAATATCTGGCTAGTTATAGAGAAGCATCATGACAATTCCTCACTTCATTTCAAATACTAAGTAGCATGATTTTTCTTAAATGTCTCGAGAAAAATTCTTACTATTGGACAAGGAAACACGCCTGTAGGAAAGACATTAATTGGGAAAGGGCCTTGTAGGAGATAAGATATCAGGAAAATGATGTGACCGTTGATTTCCAAATGCGAATAAAACAAAATATTTTAAGATTTCAACCTTCATATATGCAAATAGTAACAAAATCAATCTTCTGTGAGGGAACTTTGTTTTGTACATCCTCTAAGTCACTCAGGTACTCTATTTTAACAATTGTAAACCACTGTGTATTACTACTACTACTAATAATAATAATAATTTAAAAAATCCCACAAACAAAACCCAACACTTCAGAATAAACCAGTTATGTAAAAGTTGTTATTTTTCCCCTCAGTTTACAATAAATATTTGTATAAAGTCAAGTCTCAAAAACTGCCTTCTGTTCAATATTTCTATTTACTTTGGACAGTCAAGAGCAAAATGTTGCACTTTCCTTTTTGCCACAGAAACAGTAATACTTTATTTCAACATTTTACTGCAGTGTAGGCCTCCTGCCATGTTATTATATTAGTACAGAAAGTGAGAGAGAGATCTGCAACAGGAATAGGCTGAACACCCGACCATACTGCAGTTAGAATGAGTCAATGAAAGCAAGTAGCAAAGGTCATTCATATTCTCAGGCAATGCAAATCCAAAGGCCATTTCACCTGAACAAGTCTAATTCCTAATATACTGTATCTTGAAGGAAAAACATGTACTTTAGATAGCGTATGAGATAACTAGACATCTAGAAAGTGAAACAAAGGAGGGGGTTTGAAAGCAATTCAAATTTAATTTGAAGCAGACTGTGGAGCCTTTTAAATTTTATCTCTACATGTCTTTTAACTTGCAAGAATCCCTCTGAGAACTGGTTTAATCTGCGTAAGTACATTATGTGCTCTCAGAAGTCTTTCATAATTCGCACTCCAAGCACTTCAAAATCCTGGTTTCAAAGTTTTTGGGGGTAGTTTTTTTCAGTTGTTTGGTTTTGTTTTGTTTTTAATTCATGTTACAATTATGAAAGGTAATGAAGAAATTTATACAGGGGAAAGTGATGAAGGGCAATTAGGAAACCATAAATTGAACCAGTACATGAAGTTAGCCATTGAAGGCCTAGGGTTCAAAAATGCATTGGAAAACATTTAAGTTCCAAATACAGCCAAAATAATATTAGTAATTATAAACTTTTCTCAGATATTCATATTGTCCTCTACCAATGTCATTGCTAATAACTAATCATATCCACAATCTCTGGTGTAAATTCCATTCTATATTCCACACTGCTAATGCAAAGTACTATCTATATTACTGTAAGTACAGTGATCTAGACCATAGCTTCATATCCTTTCTACACTAACATAAACTGTCTCTGCCATGAAGAGAAGGAGAAACAATTATGAAATATTTTCTCTTTTTTTTTTTTTCTCCTTACAAAAAGCTCACAGACAATTTACAGAGCTGTAAGATGATGGTATCTTACGGTGTATCAGCTGCTCCAGTATGATTCAAATCTTTTGGTGTCGAACCCATCAATTCAAATTGGGTAATTAACTTTGCTCCCACAGACATTTAGGGTGCCTATGGATTAATTAGTTTGGGGCAGCATTCATCAGGTTAACACCCACAAAGAGTAATCTGCTCACATTGTCATTCACTAAGTATTAATGTGACACTTCTAAAGGACTGTGAAAACAACTTCTTGAAACTGTTAGGAAGAATATTTTTTCTAAATACTGCCTTTCTTTGTCAATAAAAAAAAATATTCAAATTATGCAATGCTTCTTTCTTATTGTTCTTGACTGAAATTATGCAAATTTGACTCAACAATGAGAATTTTGGCCCAGATAGCCAAAATTACAATGCAACCTGAATCACTAAAACCCCAGACTGCCTCACCTGCTGCATCCAGGCAGGATGTTTCTTCAGACTATTATGTGGAAGGCTGGGTAGATTAAAACCTCCCCCCCCCCCCCCCCCCCCCCCAATCTATATAGATCTGTTTTCTTGGTTAGGGTTGGAGATACTTGAACCTTTTTCAAACTCCTCCCTCTCAGCTGCTTGTGCAGTTTATAGGCCAAGATGTTGGCAATAATTCCGTGTTTCATAGTTCCCATCTACTCCCGAAATTCAAACCATCTCTCAGAGATGACTTAAGAGACTTGTCAGTGCATGCACTGTTTTCTCCCTATGAACAACAAGGAGACAATGCAGCCATTAATTATGCCTTACTATCCCATGGGGAAAAAACAGACGACAGAAAAAAAAAAAAGGTGTTAAGAAAGACTGACATTACAGTGGGATTTGTTTAGACTATTTTTCCCCTTTTAAAAGTACTGAGTTATTGATGCTATGCTATAAAAAATTCAGTTTGACTGTAAAAGACTATCACTTAACAAAGAAGATGACTCAATGAAAAAAGTAGTGAAATAAAACATCAAATAACAAATCAAATACTTACTGAATTCATTTATATCTTTTCATCATTAAGAGCTACTTAGTTTCCTAACCCTAAGCAAGGAACTTCTCTAGAAAAAAGAAAAACAGAAAAGAAAAGAAAAAAAAACAAAAAAAACCAAAACAAACAAAAAAAACAACACCCATGCACATTTTCTCCAAGAGGTATTTTAAAAGGCATTTCACCTCTCCTTTGGATTTGGAGAGGTTCTTTTGACTACAACAGACTGCTTGATTTCCTATTAAGGCTCCTAAGAAAACTGTACAGATATACTTACTCCTATTGATTTTTTTTAAACATCAAAGACAAGCAATATGGTATTTGTCAATGATTCAAAAGCAGTGAAAATACTTTTTCAGGCCAACAAGAAAGAGTAAATGTAAGTAAAAATAAATAGAAGCATATGCCCAGGAGTCACTGGAACTCACACTGAAATTCAATTGTGCAAAAAGTTTCTGTTCCCTTCTCATGACCACATTTAAACCAGTGCAGCAAAGAGAGATAAATGATTTTTGTAAAACAAAAAACTAAAGGAAAAAAAGAAAAGAGAAATCAAACAACACTACAATCATGACATATCCCTCATTTTGGCTGGAGTTTGATGTATTTTGCCTCATAAGGTTTTCATCATGTCTTAAAATGGTTTTAAAGTTATTTTTATTTCTGCCTGCACTGATAGACCTGTTTTAAGGCATCTCCTGAGTCAATTTAGTAGTGGAAAAGTTACAAACTTGACAACAGCTCAAACCCCTTACTCATCCAAAGATTATGAGTGATGGCTACCAGTTTGAAGAGCTTTCCTCACTGCCTGCCAAAGCCTGTAATGCCACCATAATGACAAGATATTCCTCTGGAGCATTGCTTCACATGATCTCCACCAAATTGTTACTGCCTCAAGGCAGAGAAGAGGCTGGGGCTTCCCATGCCTTTGGTTCACTCATATCCTTGCTTGGCCACATGCAAATACAGCGGGTGTATTCAAGGTACAATAGCCTGGCACCTGGCTGCCGTCCAGCCAGTTTGGCTGCGTTACTCTGAAACAACTTGAACCTGTCGGGGCTGCTACACACATGTACTGGTCTGCACAAAATGTGATCCAATTTGGCCATTCACTGAGGTCACACATGAAGTATACAGCACAGAATATAAGAAAATCTGATCCCCACACTAATTTTGGGACAGCTTCAACAGATGCTATAGAGACATTTGCTGTGTCTAATCACCCCTAGGAAGGAATTAGCTGGCAGTTTGTCTTTTATTCTGTTATCTTCTTCAGCTTTTTGGAGATCCAGAAAGGCAATTGAGTTGCACTGCAGCAATTGTACAGGTAACATTTTGACTGAGCATAAATGTTCCTTGCCATACGAGAAATCACTCATCAAGCACACTTCTTCGTTTCACCATCCTGTAACAATACATTATCAAGAAATTAATACAATTTTACTTCATTCGCATCAATAGAAAAAGGGAGCTGTTCTCCATTCCACTCTTCATGACACCCTCCCGCTGAATTCAGTACATGCGAAAAGTATCAGGATCATATTTACCCATTCAGGGTGGTTTCTCTTAAGCCAGCGCTGCTGACAACCATTTTTGTAGCAATTTAAATGATTCCACAACCTATTTTTTAGCACCTAGCCTGCTGGCTTCAATTAGTTATCCAGGCAATCTAATGAAAAACAAATCACATATCTACAATTTGGAAAAGCTTAGAGAGACTCCATGGATCCCAAATTCAGTGGATGAGATCTGCACATTGCAATTCAAATCTTTGTTCTGAGTCTCAGAGAAAGAATGAACACAACCCCCCACACACCACATGCTGTGGACCTGCACATCCCATCCCATCCCATTCTCTAGTGTGTTATCTACTGAGTTAAAGCATATAAGGGAGAATACCAAGATGACATTCTCCATTTTGTAAACAGAACCTGACATACAAATTAGAAAAGGCTTTTGAAAAACTTCAGAACAAGTTCATTCAACACATCTCATTTCCACACACATCCCACATCTTGCCCATGCTCACCCCTCCAGCTGAAACTGAATACTACTTCAGAAGTTTGATGTGCAGATGTCTTTTGGGGGAAATAAACTATGCACTCACAAATAATAGATCAAAAAATTCCCAGTTGCAGTCCAAAAAACCCCAACATTTAAATCCATAGAAGTCTGTCTTCTCCAGGTATTTAAATACTGTTTGGATAAGATTTTGTATGAGAGTGGCAGAACCCAATACTTTCACAAGCATTTAGAGATTAATTGTGATTTTAGAATTCTCATCTTCACAGAAAATATGTTTTCAATATAAAATTTGCCAGACTGTTCAAAGAGTCTAAGTAACATGATTCATTTTTGTTACTGTAATTTTGCTGTCAAATCTTTTGGGTTTTAGTCTTTAAAAATCAGGATCTGAAATTTTAAAAACCCTCTCAAGCTTCAGTTGAAATGTGGCTTTTCATATAGAATTAACGTTAACCTTGTCTAAAAGTATTAGAAAAATAAAACATATTTCAATTACAGTGTAATTAAAAAATAGAAAAAACTATCTTCAAATGAACTGAGCATCATTTCAGAGCAAACCTCTATTTTCACTGTAAAACTAGTGTCAGCATTCTTCACACTAACAAGCGGTCTGAAAGTAACTATTAAAGTAATTTTAACGGAACCTATGTCATTTACAATTCAATTTACGAAATGAGCAGCATTTTAGTAAACAAACCTTTTAAAGAAGCAATATTGTTGCAGCAATTTTGAGCTGAAATCATAATTAAGCCTAATTTACTTCAAAGGGATTATAATTATAAATCCACATTTACAATATTTGACTGAATTAATATCTCTTGCTTAACATGAATCTTCACCTACTATTGAAAGTACAAGTTCCAGAAGCTGCACAGTTCTTACTGGTTTTGCATACTCCCCATTAGAAACAAACTTGATAATAACTTTACACATTACTATATTGTGTGGTTAGAAAAAGAGATAAAGAGATACATCTAGGATTGATGCAATCTTTGGCATAAGCCTCTGTCTTCCAGAGTGTTTCAGGAGGGTACAAACACAAACTGCAGAACTGTAACACCTTTCTAAGCGGAGAGTATTTCCCACTCCAGTGGGACTAGGGCTAGGCCCCTAACACAGAAGAAGAAAAAAATAAAAATAAGAAGACAATTGTCTTCCAGACTCGACAGTGATATAAAACAAGTCCGAGTCATCAGCCTGTAGTCCTTACTCAGATTGCTTTCCAGCTGTGGCTTTAACCAGTTACGTTTTTGAAAAGCTCCTAGCAAGTGTTCCAGTTCATAGGTTTAGTATGCTAATGAAAGAAAGTATTTTACCCACTTGAAAAAAAGTGTAAATTTACTTAGTTTCAGGAGCAAAGATCAGCAAAAAAAACCCCAGGTGTTTTTCTTTTCAATTTTCATACCTAAGAATTTGCATGCATTTCAATTTCAGTCTGATATTGTAAGCACTGATGAAAATGTTATGAAATAATGGTGAGGTATGCCAGACAATATAGGGATAATAATTTTTTACATCAGTCATAAAAAACATTTTCCACCTCATTTAAGGAGTTATACAGTGAAGTTTGCATAGAAAAAATGTCGTCTTAGTTTTGGTTTGGTTTGTTTGTTTTTTAAATCACCTCATTATTATTTGCATAGAGGCAGGATGACTTGCCTACTTCATAACATCTTTTGAGCTTTATATTTCTCTTAGCAAACTTTTCAATTTTTTCCTCTTCCAAATGTAACTCATGAAAACATGAAGGACTGGACCTACTTGTCAGAACATTTATCCCAGAGGTGAGCAGCTCTGTTTCAAATCCTTTTTCACTTGAGATGCTTCATGCCTTTCACAACAGCTCCCTAACCGTCAAGCCTAATTTGAGTAAGAGTCATGCTCCATTGCCCCTGTGGAAACCAAGAAACTGTGCAGAAAAGAGCACAAGCTTCACTGAGTCAGGGAAAAAGAAGGAGGATGGTTGTGAAGATGCAGCAGCTGAGTAGTTGATGGTAATACCCCATTTACCCAGGAGTAGAGTCGTTGACTCCAGAACTTTCACTGAATCTCAACCATTTTACCTGATCTACCAGTGGGCTAAGACATTGAGCAGCTGCCCCTTTCAAAATATGAGAGCTTTTAAAACATGTTGTAAGCTTTTGGGCTTATAGGAGTTGGGAAGGAAAGGTATCTTTTTGTCCTTTTCCCCCTCAGCCAAAGGGATCCCCCCACACACTTTTTGATTATTTTGTTTTTCGTTTTGCTCACAGAGAAGCAGACAAGACAAGAGGTGCTGACCTGTCTACCTCAAGGACAAGGCCAAGGATTAGTAGCTACTCACAGGAAGCAATCATGAAAAATAATTTAAGGGTTGTTCAGCTGACAAGTCTACAGCTTGCAGATAAGCGGTCATCGACTCCTGCCCAGTCAATCCAATGGATTGAATTGCAGCTGTCTAGTCTGGCCCATGAATGAAGCTGCTGAGTTTTACCATAGCAGAATTAAGGGGTGGGGGGAATAAATTTTAAATTTAATTTCTCATGTAAACTTGAGATGTTAAAAAAAATATAGTGTTGGGTGACTGCCTTATATTGTCACCATCAACAATGCTTTCATTAGCTTGGACTATTCTGATTAACAAAAATAATTACAATCTAAGCAGCAGAGCATTGTTACTATTCGCCTTTTTTGATGAAACTGAAGAGTACAGTTCCCATAGTACCCATTTCATCCATATATCAATATTTGCATTGCCTGTGCAGATCACTTATAGTTCATTCCTGGCCAGTCATTCTTCTGCATTGTAGGAGTTCACTGTATCACTTTTCTGAACAATAAGACAAATCAGACTGCTGTTGAAAAGACCACATGCAATGCAGTCTTTTGTACTGGATCAATAAGTGTCAATTAATAGGTACAAGCCAGGAAGATTTCACTCATTTATCTTATTAAGGTAAGTTAAAACCCACTATTCATCTTCATAGCTATACGTTCAGCTGTATGCTAGTGTATTATATATCTAGTCCTTGACTGTGGTAACTGAACCTCAATGCAATCAAGAAGACATATGGAGGAAAAAGTGGACAGTGCTTCAGCCATCCATCATGATTCTGCAGGTCCTGCTGAATCACAAAAAGCAAAGAGCTCAGAATCCTGAACACCCAATATTGTTAGAGGACAAAAGTGCTATTCACTTTCACTGAAAGTGCTGTTTTCTATTTAGAAATAGAAGTGAATTCACAGCCTTTTGTGTTCCTTTCAAACTGCAAAAGCAGAGGATTCTGGAATAATATGATACTTTTTCTTTCATATTTCAAATGGTCAGAAGAAGCAAAGAGACATTTTCACAGTTAATTATGAACAGGACACTGCATGCTATTTACATATAACCCTCACTTACATGTAAGTAAAGGAGAATCTTCAAATATGCAAAAATTAGGGAAGTAAGTAACCAGATGCAGAATCTCCTTATTCTGAATGTAAAATAAAATAAAATAGGTGTTACTTGTTACAAATGAACAAATATCCCATCCTATGATTCTGTTATCCCAGATAATTTCATCAGTTACAGTGCATAAACCTGTATAACCTGCCTGGGAGCCACTAAACTGGAGACCAAGATCCTAAGAGGCATTTCTAGGATGGAAAAAAAAAGAAACTAAACACAAACACTTTTACTTTTGTGGCAGGTAGAATTCTACCTGGCAGCTCATCTGCAGATGCACTGCAGAAACCTTTTATAGCTCCTTCTTGGAGAAGCAGCATGCTTCATGTTCTGGGGAAAATCGTAACCCCTACATTTCTGGGTGCCAGAAAGAGCGAGCTTCTAAAGATAGCTAGCTCTGTGGATTATGCACCATGTCTGTTGTCCCAACCCATCTGTACAGGCCAGAGCAGAATTTCTTCCTGGCAGGGCATCTCTGGCTGGTTTGGGTTTTGGGGGGGGGGCAGTAATACATACAGCCTCATGATAAGTGATAACATTTTAAACAAAGCAAGATTAAGAAATCAAAGGACAGCAGCAACATCCTGCAAAGTTCCACTGTGTGTCATCTCAACTTACAATTTTCAAAATCACAAGAGGCCTGGCTCCTAATATACTTAACACCTATACTTACAACTATTTGTAACGTGATTGGTCTTAACAACTTGCCATCCAGAGATATGCCTCCCCATCACCAAAATACAAAGTGAGGATCCCCAGGGTAGCCACAGAGACATTCATAACCATCTACATTGCCACAAAACAGCAAGTAAATATATTACTCTAGGTCCTCATAGCAGTTTAATCATGCTAATAAGACTGTGCTAAAAGTTAAAGGAATTTGTTACTTAACATAATTAACCACTTCCATAACTCACAAAGACCACATGAGCACAGAGATGACACATCCCTCTCCCAAACTAAGGAAAAGAGAAAACTTGGTTCCACCAGAGAATTTCTGTTGGTTTAGTGGTTCAGCAGTTCCAGACCCTTTACATTATAAATGAAGACCAGAAAATGGTCTCAGGAAGTAGGTTACTGAGTATGTTTTCAGAAAAGTCACTAACTATGATACTACAGCCAAGTCTTATTGGCATTAACCATTGCCATCAAGAACTGTTTTGTTGAGAGAGAGGAAAAAAAGTTTTCACACTTTCTCTAGTCTTGTGCATCCTGAAGAGTCCTCCAGTAAGTCAAATAACTAAAACACAGGAGTGGAACTAGTACTTTGAATTTATATTGATGGTTAAGACAGAACAAATCGCATCTGACTATCCTGTCCCTTTAAGAGCTTGCAGGGCTAGTGACCAGAAACATGGGTGAACTGGGAGGATCTGAAGTTACAAAACTGACAATAAAAATTTGCAGCTGTCTGGTTTTCTGTGGTCTCCAGCAATGAATCTCTCTGCAAAAAGTTTTAAAGTATTTTCTTGATTGTGAAAGAGCACGCTTCTTACTTCTGGCTTTTTTCACATATAAATATTTGTTCAGAATTTTGGTTTTCAGACAAAAGGCTCCATAGCACTTTTTGTTTCCTGTCAAAATTGATGTATTTGTCATGGTATATCATCATGCACTATCACTGTGATATCACCAATTGAAGGCAAATTTAGAAATAAATTCCAGAATGAGATAACAATTAAAAAAAAAAAGTCTATTTCAATGACTAAATTAGAAGGTTTTTTTAAGGATTTTAAGGGAAACAGGTCTAAGAGCACTGAAGATATTTGGTAAAACATTAAGCCTAGGAGCTTTTTTTGCCTTTGGGTGAATAAAAGACTTTCAAGTCTTTCATTCTTAGTAATACCACACATCAAATAGAAGAGAAAAAAAAAAAAGCTTCTGTAAGCAAAGAGAAAAATACTTCATTAATGAAAGGTTGTTTTCTAAAGCATCCTTCCATATGGGAGATCTGGAAATGATAAAGGAGTTTGCCTTCTTTTACACAGGGTAACAAATAATTTCTTCAAGTTTAACATATGATTAGACTTATACCTATGGTAGGAACTCATTATTGGTACTCTACCTGTAGGTAAGCTCAATCATTACTACCACTGCACTTTGAAACAACACACATCAACTTGTATATCCAAATAAAAGGTTTTTGTGGATCTAATTCCTTAAAACAGCTTTCCAAAGTCACTAGTAGTGAATATTTGAGTACACCTACACCAAATGCATTACCGCAGAAAATAGCAGCATTTGATCATCGATCATCCCTTACCCTGTATTTGTGTAAAAGGTATTAGATGTGAAGTCTGATCTTCAGAAATACTCTGGCTCTTTAGAACTGGCTGTACTGCCAGGAGGTTTTTGAGATGCACACTTGGAACATGAAAGTACATATTTAGACCCTTCCATTTCCTTGGAGCTCAGTCTTTCTTAACAGAACAATGACACCAATTAAACAAATACGGCCCTGTGGAACCTTTTGAGGACAAACATTATTTAATACCTAGGTATTCATGAAACTTCGCGGAATTATGTAGAATTTGCCAGATTTTAGCTATGAGTAATTTTAGCACATTCCTAAATAGTAATAATAATTCCTAGTAATAAATATTTTTCTTTCCCCCCTTTCTCCCTTCTTTGAAATTTCTGTAACACCCTGATCTCCTTCTTGAATGAGAATTGTAAGAGAAGATTAACATTTCAGAGGATCAGATTTCAGGGATTCATTTATAATGTCAGTAAGGAATTATGACATGATTCAGAATTCAGCAAAAGGGCAAATTGGTTCAGAGCATAATGCTGGTCTTTGATCAAGCCCATGTGTTTGTTTTCTAGCAGTTTCTTGATTGCTTTGTAATATAACTTATTGCTGCTGTATTCCTTACAAGACAAAATAGCTTTGCTCCAGCTAAAACAAAAGAGGCTTATCAGGTATTCAAAACTGCTCATTTAGGTGGGGTGTGTGTGTTTCAATTTTATTCTGAATTGTCCCTGGTGAGAATGGCTAGTTTTATCTGTCCTGTTCATGAAATCCTTTTAAATCTCAGTTTTACTTAAGGGTTCTTTAAAAAAAAAAAAAAAAAAAAAAAAGAAGACCTTTCTATTTGTGTGAAAATTTAAGAAAAACAATAATATTTTGTGGGGGTAGGGAGTGAGAAAGTGACCCTCAGGAAGTAGTTAACAACAAACCTTTTGTTTAATGTCTTTTACATTAATCAGTTTGTACAAATGTACTTATTATGAGAGAAAGCAATTCTTGAGAATTCACTTTCTGGAATTAAGTCACACTCCCTACAGAATCATTCTACTAAGAGAGACAAGACTCATGTACTTCATTTTAACATCCTTTAAGTGTCATTTTAACTCTAGGGTGTTTTTTTCCTATCACTATCCATTTGTGGGGTGTTTTTCCATTCACTCACGAACTGCAGAGAGGGTTTCTTTCTGCAACAAGAAGTGAAGTGGGTATCAACACTAAAACTAAGCATACCATAAAAGTTTCCAAGATCTAGGTACAAAGCAGCAGAGGGGAAAGCTGAACTAAACTCTGAACAGTGATACTGTGAGTTAAGGAAAAAGACACACACACAGAAATCCCTTCAGGCAAAACTACTTGCAAATAAATGTATGCCCTTGGAGGCCAGCAATGTGGACATTTGTTTAATTAAATGAGGCATAGATACCACATTACCAATTTCAACTCTTCGCCCAATGGCTCTAGGTCAAGAGATAAATTCTTTCCAAAAATGCATAGCTCAGAAGGGAAAGTACTGTTGACACTGTATTTAATGTAATTTTGTTTTGATTTAAGAATTGTATTTTTTTCTCAGTCTGAAAATTATTAACCAAAACCATTTTTCACATTCTGCTACCCTTGACACTGATGTGATTTCACAAATAAAGAAGTGAATGGAAAGTCCATGTTAAACAAGTTTAATGAGGCACAGCTAGTGTAAATGAATATTGCCTCACTGGTTTCCATAATACTTCCTGACATCAGTGGATCACTAATAATAAATATTGTCAGACAATCTAATTCTGGCTTTTTTAAGCAGTGATGTTAGCTATCCAGAAATAATGAAAAAGGAAAAATGTGCTTTAACTAATCAGTACAGAAGAAATATATCAGTACAATAGAACAGGAGTAATGAAAAGAGTGAAAAAATTATGTTATTAAGAAGGACCAAAAATAGTTGACTTAATAGACTACAGAAGTGTTTTCATGTAAAATAGAAATTACGTGTAAATTAAGAGATTTCACTGATGGACCCATAAGAATCTGTACATTTGTCACAACCTGTGCTGGACAGACCAGGAAGGGGCCATGGTGGGTTTGGAATTCCCTCAGGCTAAATTAAGGTGAAACGACACCAAACCATCAGCTGAACGTTTTATTTATGGCAGAAACGGCCTGAATTTGGGAGGTGTAACAGTAGGTGGTAGAGTTCCTCACAACAGGAGTTGGCAGGAAACCACCTCAGCAAACGGTGTCACCACACGCGCTAACCGCACGTCACCCAGCACGCCCCACGAGCCCTGCTTCTCTGGGGACCAGCTGAGGGGAGAAGCTCCGGAGATCCCTCCCGCCGCGTCAGGAGGGTCAGAGCGGAGCCCCCCGCGCTCCAGGCTCCTTCTCAGAGAGGAGCCCGGGGGCGGCTGGACCCGCTCCCCGCCCCAGGCTCGGTCAGCGGGTCCGTCTCGAAAGGGGCGAGCTGTGGGGGCTACGGGCAAAAAGAGGGAGAAAACAGAGAAAAGAGGACGACTTCTCCCGCCGCCCGCCCAGCGCTCCACCGCCGGAGAGCGGGCGCCCTCAGGGGGGCCTCCGCTCGCGCCCTTTCCTCCTCTCCGTGCCCCTCCGTCGGGCGGGCCCTCCGGCTCACGAGGCTAATCAGGCGTCCCGGCGGTTCGCGCTCCCGGAGCCTTCGGGAGAGGGGCGGGCGGGCCCGGGGGTCCTCTGGGGAGTCCCTTCTCCCTCCCTGCAGGCGGGACCCCGGCTTGAGCTCCGGCCGTAGCCGGGGAGCTGCCCCGCTCCGCCTGTCAGCAGAGGGAACTGCGCATGCTCCCTGCTCCGGCCTCCGCGCCCTGCCGCTGCTGCTGAGCGGCCTCTGCCCGGCGGTTCGGCCGGGCCCGGCGGGCGCCGGCTTTGGGGCCTTGGCGCTTTCTGTCCCTCACACCATTCAATGTGCTACACTAGAGCTGTTTAATCAGCAGCTTTCTCCTTATTTCTCTTTCAGATCTGCATCCCAGTAAAGCCAGAAGGAAAAGCTGAAGGGCAAAATTGAGATGAAGATAAGTAAGCACCTAAAGGAAACAACAATCAGACCAGAAAAAAGCCCTTATAAAATAATTAGAAGACACACAACTTATCAGATAGTTCCAGATAACTTTCAGAAGTTCATCTGAGATCAGAAGAATTTCAATTAAGACATGGTTTTCAAAACATGAAGATAATTCATAACACCAAGTGGTATATAGTGGCCACTAGTCTGGAAAAAAAAAAATAATCATTACCACTTTGTTTAGGATCAGATTCCATCACAGTAGGATTGACAGGACACAAGGAAATGGTGTGAAGCTGAGTCAGAGGAAGTTCAGATTGGACATTAGGAAAAGGTTCTTCACTGAGAGGGTGGTCAGTCACTGGAACAGGCTCCCCAGGGAAGTGGTCACAGCACCAAGCCTGTCAGAGTTCAAGGAGCATGTGGACGATGCTGTTAGTCATACGATTTAGTTTTAGGTAGTCCTGCAAGGAGCAGGAAGTTGGACTCGATGACACTTATGGGTCCCTTCCAACTTGAGATATTCTATGATTCTGTGACAGTGGCCCTTTAAAGAAGGCTCCAGAGAGAGAAAGGGATGAAGAATCACATAGTTTGAAGGGTAGGAAAAAACAAAAATATTTTTTTACTATTTTCATAAGGGAGTATATGAATTGTCATACTGTAGTGCATCTGAGCAAACTGTTTTGCAACATACTAGCAACTGATAGGAGTTCTTTGGCCTTACAGAGGGCTTTTGTTTAAGTGTATATGCATTTGCTATACAATCTACGGTTGGAAAGAAACTGTCCACAAAATGTTCTCACCCACTTTTGCATGCTAGTGTCACAGGTCCTGGTAGGTCTCTGCAACAAATACTGTGCAGCATGTAGGACAATCAAAAAGGCCAACTTGAAAACAGCACTCAAAGGCAGGTAGGCAGAACAGGTTGGACAAAGGACTCTATTTATTTAGATTATCCTCAGTTAGCCCAAAACCACATATAGCATCTTCCTTAAGCTATATTTTATGCAGCTGTCTCTGATATATCTGTCTACTGATGCTTCTTATTTGCAAAGCAAATAGACCTGTGCATTCATTGCCTAAACTTTTGTTCAGGTTTCTAGAAAGAGTATGGAAGCAGAGGCGATGGCAGTCAGAAAGAAGGAACAGTGGGAAGGCTACAAGTAAGCTTCTTGTGCTGGAGGCCTGCAGGATGCAGACAAATTCCAGCTGCTCTGAATGAACCAAACAGAAAGATGACCAAATTCAACTTCCTACCTGGTAGGATTTCTGGACCAGGTAAGAACATTGCCAGAGGTCAAACTTTATGATATGAGTTGATGGAGGGTATCCTCTCCTAAGGGATCAGCACAGAACATGTTCAATGCCATAATCCTGCACTGCACAGAGATGCTGAAAATGCTTTGCGTGCTGAAAGTAGCATAGTTATATTGGCACAGTACTTTACCTAAATAACATACTTAACTACTCAGCAGGCTAATGAACCCAGGCAGAATGCCACACTAACATGACTAGACTATTTCTGATACTGAAATGACTTGGGTCAGAGCTTGCTCTGTTATCTCCAGATGGCACTGCCTTGTGATGTGTAGTTGGCCTTGAATGGCATGAAGTATTAAAATTTATGAAACATATTATCTGCTGTTTATGTTTCAGGGATCAGAACAAGGTAGACACTGCCTGTCAAACCATATAAAAACATTTTGGAAAAGTGAAACCACAAATGCAAATAAGAGAAAAGAACTAAACAGCTCCCCTCCCAATCAGATAAATGGGGCAGGGCGGGGGCGGGAGTATTAGTATAATTGCAGGAGTGAGAACAATGCTTTTCAATTTTGGTGCTGCAGTTATTCACTGAAACATTTATTGATTGAAAAAGCCCCATGAGAATTCTGATTATCCTAATATTTTTCCCTGGGAGTGAAAGGGGCACGCTTTCTTATTTCATTTTATGCAAAATTACAGTAATTGGTATCTGACCTTTTTGGAATAGACTGTTAAGCTTTACACTGCTGGATTTTTTTCATTGAATCAATTATTTAAATTATGGCTATCTCAAAAGGAGCAACAGGGTGAAAACAAGAATAGAATATTTAAATGAAACTGAAATCTGATTCTCCACCACTACCCCATTAACACAAAACATGCTAATAGCTGCAAATCAAACTTCAGGAGGCTTCTAACACTTGGATTAAAATTTAGCTTTTAAATAATTAAACTAAACCAGCACAAAGACAAATGACATTTCTGAACACTTAAAAAAAGTCTAAATGAAAATACAAAGATGGAAAAAAGCAAAAGTTACATCAATATGTGAAAATATATCTTGGAGAAATAAGTCCTTTTTAAATGATCCAAAATAAGTTACTCATTCCAAGCACCTATCTTTTTTAAAAAGTAAAGCAAAGATAGAGAAAGAGAGGACAGCTCAGCAAATTGACTGCAAGCTCAAATGCTTTCCAGAACAGTCACCAGTAAATTAATTCCCAACTGGTATCACAGAAACAGTATCCTTCTTTCCTAGTCTAGGTAATCAAGACAGGAGAAGGGCAACTGACTTGCAATTCTTATGGTAAATCCATCAGAAACCAACCTGGGCACAATTCTGTAGAAGCTACTTTAGTGCAAACTGAGCTTAAACCACTACTGAAAACTATTCAAATACATCTGTTTGACCTGAAGTGGTTTAAAAATATTAAAAATATTTAAAAAATATTTAAAAATATTTCTCTAGCCAGGAGTACCACCCTTCCACCTTTACCCAAGAGCATTGCCTTCTTCCTCTTTCTTTGCTTCTCAACCCTTTGAAGCCAAATCAATTGTAACAGTGTTTTCAAATGCTTTGTTTATAATTACCAAAAGTTATTTTTTATTATTTGGAAAAATGTTGTTTATAATTCAAAACAAGGGTGACTATGAATAGGACCCTTCCATCAACAGCATTTAAATATTTAGGTTCTTAAACTATGTACTGGGTATGACTGGGATGGCATTAACTTTCTTCATGGCAACCCCTATGGTGTGATGTTTTGGATTTGTGGCTAAAATAGAGCTGTTAACACACCATTGCTAGTAACTGCTGAACAGTGCTTGCACAAGATCAAGCCTTTATCTTTTTCTCACTCCTCCCTTCTCCCCAGCAAGTAGGCTGTGGGTGGGCAAGAAGTTGGGAGGGAACACAGACAGGACAGCTGACCTGAACTGGCCAAAAGGATAATCCACAACATATAACATCATGTTCAGCAAATTAAAAAAAAATAAAAAATAAAAAATAAAAAAAAAAAAAATGTGGAGGGGTTGTCTTCCAAAGCGGCCGCTGCTCAGAGACTGGCTGAGCATTGTTCTGGTTGTGGGGGATGGTGAGGGATTGCTTTTGCATCAGTTGTTTTTTTTTTCCTCTTTCCTTCTCTTATTAAACTGTCCTTACCTTAACCCACGAATTTTCTTGCTTTTGCTCTTCCTATTCTCTCCTCTGTCCTGCTCCTGAGGGGAGTGAATGCACAGCTGTGTGTGGGAGCTTATCTTCTGTCTGGGGTCAGCCCACCACAGACTACAAGCGAAAATACACTTCCTTACTTGATTGTACTGTGAATGACAAAAATACAACATCACTAGAAGATACACGCACCATGGCCTTGTAATTTACTATGAATAATAATATTTTTACTCTTTGCTACAATAATATTGTTTTTTCTGCTCCTAATGATATATCTATCTTTAGAAATCATGCTGTTATAAGACAGTCCTTCAAGAATTTCAGATAAGGTTGCCATTGTCATTCTGTTTCATAGCCTTGCAATTAAGTTCTCAGTGAGAAGTTCTCATAGCACTTACGCAGTGTAATGCTAGCAAGTCACAGTTTACGTGGAAAATATAATTTTCCAGCATCACACTATTCAGCAGACTACTTGTTTGGGCACAATCTCCAAATAATGAAGTTGTGGAGTTTACGTGAAGTCATTTCATTACCTAAAGTTCCTTCATTATCATATACTGAAGCACCCAAGAAAGAAATTTAGGAAGGAAAGTACCTTCTTTCTGCTACTACAGCAGTGGAAAAAAATAAAATAAAATGAGATGCCAAAAATGAGACAGTGCCCCAGGATTTTGTTCACAATAGAAAAAACAAATAGTTTTGTCACAATCACTTCCATTCTGCTTTGTAAGAGCTCACTATCAATCTGTATACAGGCATTCATAATTTACAGCAAATCCCAAAGGAGCTTGTGTTCTGTGACAGAGCATTACCAATATTATACAAAACCCAGGTGAAACCTGGGGAGACACATTCCATCTGACTGAGTCTCCAGTGTAGTGGAGTACATTTCTCCTGCTTGCCAAGTACATACCGAATTTAAACCCAAAAGTTTGATTTAAACAAATTTTCAGCTTATATAAAAAACCTTAATTCCTTCTGTGGATTATTCTAGACCTTTTATACTATGGTACCCAAGGGTCATTTTGATCCCCAAATATGTTTTTTTGATTTTTAACCTACAATTATCAAGTTACTGCATTAAGAAACAATTTTGAGTTATATATATATTCAGTGAATGAAAGGAAAGTCTAAGTGACCTTCAGAGAAACTTTGAACCTTGCAAACTCAATTTGTTATTTTCTTTAAGACTTATTAGATATAGATCTTCATAACAACTTGAACTATTTCCTCTGAAGAAAGAAATTTTTTTTTTTTGTGGGAGCAGTGTAAATGGTCTCTGAAACTTAGAAATTATATTAGTCCTGATAATTTATTTCACTCTGCATGTGTGTGATAAAAACTAGGTTCTTTGCAATACCATTTTTTATTCAATTGAAAATTTAAGAAAAAATATAATTCTGAATCAGTACCTTTAATTAAAGTTTGGTGTCAACATTTAGTGTCTCTCATATTAACAGCATGTCTCTTCATGTACTTTTGATTTATAGTTTCTTCGATGGTTTAAATCTTTTTCAATGTTCTGTTACTGGGAGTATTCTCTGAGAGTTTCTTAGACAAATTAATGCAAATTACACATTTCTTAAGATTGATCACTAGGTTGTTTCAAAACACACAATTCAGCTTTATACACAACAAAACTGTTTTCTTACCCTTCATTGACTGATATTTTGTATTATTTTTGTTTTTATAAGAAAGTCCTCGATGCTTTTATTTAAAAGTCGAAGTATTGTGTAATTGCACAATCAATTGTAAACACGCATGACTCAAGTTCTCAGATACTATTTTCTTGAAATTGTAAAACTTAAAATTATTAGTTGAATAAAAAACTTTTTCCCACTTGAGAGAGCTATCATGAAATTGAATTTAAATATTATGATATTAGTCACATTCACAGTATTTACATTTTTTACTATTGCTATGGCATCATGTTAAAGAAGCTCAACTAGCATAACAAAAAAAAAATATCCTATTCCTATGAGATGCTAGTAATATTTTAGGTAATTGAATACCGTTCTGCTGATTCTCATTATTTATTGAAAGTGCTCATTTCCATTATCTTAAATCTTTAAAGACAGTAAATCAAGCCTTGTTTTAATTATATTTTATGCTCAAGAAATTCACAGTAAATTGTTGTTTTGGTGATGCATTATTCCCTTGTTCATTCTTTTTAAACAGTGCACCTAATTCACCCTTTTTGGGGGATCTTGAGTTCATTTTCACTGCTTATTAGTTCAACTAATAAAGTGGAATACAATTTATAACTTGTAGCATAAGTTCCATTTTTTAGTTAAAAAAAACAAACCAGTTTCCTTCTTGTGGTATGTCTCACTGCTTGCCAAATACTATATTAGATTATGAGGATTATTACCATAACAAACAGTAATCAGTAGTCTAATTTTAAATATTCTGTAACTAGTGTAATGAAAATCCTCTAATAATTGTTAATCACTAACAATCACATGTAAATACATTTAATTCTAGATACCATTTTCTTCCTATCTATAGTTTTGGTTACTTGGCACTCAACATCTTTGAAAGATATAACTTTAAATCCCCCAAACCAGATTGATCCAGATAAATAGGTGACTAAAGACAGGTAAGACTGAGTTTTAAGTGACAGCCTTCAATTTACTACACATTAGTCTACCAGGTGTATCATAATGAGTCACTTGAAGATTCCTGTCATATAATTTATATTCCCTCCTCACTCTACTCAAGAGAAGGTCAATTCAGAGGCTAGTCTCTTTGTTGTGACAGGAAAACTACAAGGCAATTTTCAGTGTGTGAAAAAGTCACAGCTACCAAAAAAACCCTCCCCACCCCACAAAAAAGAAAACCCCAAATCCCGCCAAAACCAAACCACCCTTCAAGTCACCTTAACTTTTTGAAGACTTGGTGCTTTTCACCAGCTATAACCAACTAATGATAATAATTAATAGGGAGAAAGAAGCAATTTCAAACAAAGAGACTCTCCCTTACATTCCCTTTTCTTTATGAGGTTGCTCTTCATTTGTAAGCATACTGAGCTTTCCTCTCTGACATACATATTTAGCTGATTATCCTGAGCTTACTGACATGAGTTTCATACTGGTGTAATTTTACTCTTTAGTGAAGTTACTTTTAATTCAAACAGTATAAATAAGGGTAGACTAGATTCAGTTTGGGGACCATTCATTTTTATCTTCAGTTTAATTTACTTTTGTTTGTAGAAATCCAGACTATTGAATAACAACAACTTAAAACGACATTTTTTTGTGTGTACCCAGTTGTGTGTATAGGAGCACCAATCTACCCTTCCTGCATGACAGCAATTCTTGTATTGCACTAACTCATTTTAAGCAAAAGGGATACAAGCTTTAAGACTCATAGCTGGAAGGCTTGTTACAGATGCTTCAGACTACGTAAGGAGCATGCTTTGCATTAATTCAGATAATTCCCAGGGCCAGTGCAGAATGGAATAGCAAAAGGTTCTTCAGGGGGGAAAAAAAAAAAAAAAAAAAATCCTGATGTATGGCATTGCATCATCATCATCTTTATTTACTTTTACCTCCTAATACCTTGGAAATGCTGTTATATTCATTTCACAGGTGAGATCTGAGGAACTGAGAAAGAAATACACAGAGTTACTGAGACAGTAAGTACTTAATTACTTAGCTCCTGAAGGCATTTTTCCTTAATCACGCCCGAGTCAGATGTTCAGTTCATCTTAAATGCTTAAGCACTTTTCAAAATCATGTAATATTCCAACTTTTCATTCCTTGGATGCTCATGACAGAATTAGATTTGAGTCTGTATTTCCCGTAAACTAGGCTAACTTCTCTGTCTAAGAGGAGAAAATTTAGGAAAAGAGAAATAATGGACCCACATTAGAACTAATCTCCTGACAAGGAGAGGAATTATCATTCTTCTTATGAAAAAATATATTTCAGCATGCATTGAGACGTACAGCAGGTAAAATATGAGCTGAGTAATAGTTGTGTGTCAAACACCGTACCCAGTATCCTCTGTATCTGAAATGTTGTCTAGATGCAGACACGTCCAACGACTGGCTGGATTAAGTATTAAAACATGCTTATCCTTATGCTGTCCATAACACTAATCTCCTTCCAAACACTGCTGCCTCCTTGCTTGTGACAGGTAAAGGAAAAAACTAGCACATAAACAGGTAACAACACATAAACAAACAAGAATAAAGTCCAACTATGAAGGTAGATACCTGTCTTACCAATATTGATGTTGTTCTCATCTTTGCCTTAGTCTTTCCTTTACGTATTAAATCTGTTTTAGTTCTTAATTTCTGTTCACTTGAGGTTGTGCACTACTCTAATAAGAGACTGTGTCTTTACTTGCTCTTCCTGTTTTTTTCAATTCATGCACTAGAAAAATCTCTGCATCATGAATTAAAAAGAAGAAGAAAAAAAAAAAAAAAAACCCAAACCAAAAACCCCATGAACAATGCCACTCACAGAAATGACTCTTATTTGTTCAAGCATAGCTATTAGAGAAGAATAGAAATAAGGAGAAAAATTAAAATGCTCCCTGCTTCATAGCTTTCCCTTTTGGTCTAATCTGCACATTCACCACACCAGCCTGCTGGTTTAGAATTAATGCAGTATGTTGATTTGCAAGGTGAAGCTATGTTATGTAATTTTTCTCATGCCTCCAAGATCAAATACTGTCTGAAATCAGACATGACCACGTTCATCATTCCAAGGGGATTATGTTTCCTTTTCCGTAACGCACTCATTCTTATAGACAACTTGCTATACATCATTTTCCTACTAGTCAGTATCATAAAATTTCAGAAACTGAAAATTCGTGAATTGTTCTAATGTGAATCCTATTTCAGTAGAAATAGATAATCTTTCTCAGTTATGCCCAGACGCCAGAAGGACTGCTTTGAAGCTAAACATTTTTTTTTTCCTCACTAAAACATTAAGATATATAGAATCAAATTTCTGACTTTAATAGTCTAAGACTTTTACTTTCATACTTTAAGATCCCATTTTACAAATAGTACATGAAGGCTTTCTACAAGCAGCAGAAGAGTAAAAGATGTAAACAAGTAAAAATATATTTAAAAACCCAAAACACTGCTAACTACCATCTTGAAAAGACCATGGTACTTACTCTCACTTGTGCTTTAAACCACATTACTTCTTAATTTACTTAACCTTACATAGGAAAAAGCATAACTATTTTGATATTGATTCTATATGATATTACTTAAATCTTTTCCTTCTTCCACCAAAATTATGTTAGAATATTTTATCCTTCCCAAACCAAACCCTGAATTGCTAAGTTCTCACTGACTTTGCCTCACTGCAGAGAATAATACATCTTACATACTTTTTCTTAATATAATTTCAAATAATGGAGTGAAAGCAAGAGCAGGTATGAAGTTTAACAGAATATCTTCTTTGAACAAAAGTTAGGTACCTGCAAGTACTTAAAAAAACCCAAAACAACCCCCCCCCCAAACAAACCAAAACAAAAACCCAGACCACCACCAGAAACCCCCCCACAAATCACAATACTTGTTTATTCAGGGGGAAATCATGCTTCTGTTTATTATATAGAAAATGTTCTATAATCCACTGTAACTGCTGCTAGAGCAGACAGTGCAGTACAGCTATTTTGAGCTACCAACATTATCACTGAAAGCGTCAAAGAACCACCACATTAAAACAAAGACACATTTATGTGTTGCATAATACTCTCTTCTAAAGCCTTGCTGAAAAAGAGCTGAAAAATCAGAGTATACATTCTACAGTCCCCTCAGATTGACAGATGTTGGCAGCGCTCTCCTGGTCACAGATATTTTTCTTACTGTAAAATATTGGTCAAAAATTCTCTGAAAATACTGATTGCTAAGTCTTTTCTTCCCCTCCCCAAGTGCCTTCTCCTACTTTCCCTAGCAATGTTTAGCCAAAGTTATTGCTCAGTACACCTCTCATTTTTATGTTTACTTGCATAACCAGTATTTATTGGTATTTTAAAGTGCAGCATTGTATATCAACAGCAAAAGGGAGTTAATTAAATATAAAATTCTGAGCAGACAGTAATTTTGTCCCTAGAATCCATGTACTTCTCAGACTTTTTGTTTTAAAATGCGCAAGTATTAGTACAGAATGAATTCTCATTGTTCATTAGCTGAAGAGCCAACCCCCTCACTTTAGTATCTAAATTAGTGCTTCTCTCCTACATAAAATAAACACTATTTTTTAAAAGTTACAAAAAATGCAAACTCTTTTTTCCCTGGTGATAAACCACATATATCTTATTGTAAAGATCTATTTCATGTGTCTTTTAAATAATAAGAAGTTACGGTGTTAGGAACATCATCCCTATGTTAGGAACATCCCAATGTTAGGAACATCAGTTCAGTATGAGTTAATAACACAAATAAGCAGAAGTTCAGAACAGAGGACACTGCCTGATTTCATTATTAGAATAAATTTCTACCCTTCTGTGCATATGTTCTGCATGCATCAATGTCATCTCCACAAGCCAGCATGAGCTGTTTTGTTGCAATAGAGAGAATTCTTTGTCTTCAGTTTCAGCAACCAAAACTGAATTCAAGAGAGATGGCTCCTGTCCTGGCAAATTTAACCAGTGTAGTGACCTGTGGAAGAACCAATTTTGAAATGCAATATTATTGTCAGTTCCAACCTGAAGAAGAAACTAAAAAAAACCAAAACAAAAAAAAAACCAAAAACAAAACATGAACAAAAAAACCACCCCACCTCTCAGCAGTAACTCTTTTGCATGAAACATGCTCTTCAAAGCTGAATTATCATAGTCAAGAATGTTATTTCTTTCTTTATGAAAGTTATAAAAAAAGATTTTTTGAAAAGGAAAGCAGACAATGGAAAATAATATCTTGCTAGAATGACTAAAACTATAAGAATGGCTTCTTTAAAAATTTAAAGAAATAAGAAAATAGAACTTGGAGCCATTGCCATTACTCCAGAGGTGGTCATGTTGTAAAGGTGAAAAGCCATTAGTGGGTAAAGCCATGACTATTTCCCCAAAAAACTTTGGGATCATTCAGAGGATATCTGTACAGAGTGTAATTGGGTTTTTGAATGCCATTGAGATAATTTGAGGGGATGGATACGTCCTTACTTAGTCATCTAAAGGATAGACACCAGTTTTTAGCTAATGAAGAAATACTTAGACAATCCTAAAGAGAAAGCAATTTAACCTTTAAAAAAAATAAAATAAATCAAACAGTAGTATTGGAAGAGGATACAGGAATGTTGACAAACCCCCCCCCCCCTTTTTTTTTTTGTAACTAAGATACAACCTAGTTTGGTTTGTTTTTTTAAAAAAGGCTGATCAACCTCATTTATAAGATGTATTAAAGACTATCTTGGAACTTAATATTTGAAAGCCTTATTCTCAGATTAAAAAAAAAAAAAAAAAAAAGAAAAAAAATCAAAGGAAAGCATTTGAATTAAGCTATTAAAAATATTGAGATAAAATTGAGAAAGAAAACCTTTAGAATACAAATAAATGCTTATATTAACTGTATCAGAGGAAACAAAAATATAGTGGTTTGTGGAAAATGTTGCAAAGCAGTCAGTTCTGGTAACATACCTACAGCAGTATGGTTCATGTTTTCACTAACTTCATAAAGGCTATGCATAATTTATTAGAAACTAATTTAGTCATGAATATAAATTTTCTGGCAGTTGGAAAAAAAAATCTTTATTATGCATATTTTGCAGCTCAACTTCCTCCTTTCCTTGTTAAAATGTGCTATTATGGCACTTTCTTACATTAACTTCTGACTGTATAAATTATAAACCAGCAGGGACCATTAAAAAAAGTCTCACAAGACACATGCTTGTGATACTTATCTACAAGGACGTCTTATTTATAACCCAATAAGGTATTGTACTAAAATTATAAAATCTTCCTTTACGTTCCTTTTTTATATCTAGTTATTTTTTTCACCAAAGATGCGCTTTGTGACTTGTGAAAACTAGAAATATTCTTTTCAAAATAAAAGCTTACATAAAAAGTGATAATAGTTCACAGTTATTTTAGCCTTCCATTATTACAAGCTAGGAAAAAAAAAATGAGAAAAACAAACAAACAAAAAGCAAAACAAGAAAAATCTTTTTATTAACTGCTCTCAACCCTCCCTATTTTAGAAAAAATGTGATCAGAACATTATAGTGATTTGACGGTATGATTTGGGGCAACAACATATATTGTTAACAGCTTTCAGTATGCCTTAGAAGCAGGGAAAGGGAACACTTAGTGAGTGTTGATCAGTGCTCCATCAGTGATCACGTTTCTGAAAACGGGGTGGGGGGGGGGAGGAAGTGTTATTTGGTGGGTGGGGTGGTGAAATCCTTACAGAACTGTGCCATGATGCCATTCAGAGGTTCAGTTTGATCTCTGTGGTCTAAGCAGCTACAAAAGCAAGGGAAAAAGTGAGAGGGGGAAAATGCAAACAGATGAGCAGGTGCTCTTCTCTTTCCAAACCCCCAGGTGGAAATCTGTGCATAATGGTTATAATCCAAATGCACTTTTCACTTTCATAGTTCACTATCCTGTGCAATATTATTGCTCTATCACATGTACAACAAAAAAAAGCCTTTCAATATGGTTATATAAATATTTTTTAAAAGCAGCAGTGAAGGGCTAACAACGATGAGAATCAGGAACCTACTTTCTCAATGTACTAAAAGCTCTTGCTTAGTCCAGCAAAAAGATGAATGAGAGGGAATGTGATTATTGTTTTATAAGTGCATCAGCTGAGAACACACAAGGGCTGCAGGGAAGATAAACTATTTAACTAAACAACAATACTGGCACAGAAACAAATGTGTATAGATTGACTGTAAATAAATTTAAGCTGACAACAGACCTCTTACAGGCTTACAAAAGACAGCAGAGATGGTAGAAGTACAATAAAAACTGTATTTTTAAATGGAACTTGATAAAGCGATGCTGTGTATTACATAAGGTGGTGCTCATGACAGCCCATGGCTAGACTTCAGCACAGAGGAAATCCTTTCCAATCCAATATTTTTAGGGCTGAACTCTTCTTTCACTCACGTAGAGAAAATAAAAAATAAAACATGAGAACCAAGACTTAAGAATAAAGACAACAGTACAATGCCTCTCGATTTCTTACAACACATACATGAAATGGGTGAAAACAGACTTAAAAACAAAACAAAGAAAAAAAAAAAACCTTTTAATTTGGAGATCTGATTTTTTACGACAGGAGAGGTACCTAAGCCACCATTGTTAGCTTTTTGAGAAACCTGTTAAATAGAGCAACTTTTGTGCCGTGGCAATTTTCTTGAGGTCCCTTTCCTTCTCTTTTAGTTTTGCTTTAACATCAAGCACAGAAATATGCAAAATGTGCTGGAGGGAAAGGTCAATGTATTCTGATCCACAAAATATACACACACAGAAAGGAAAAAAAAAAAAAAAATCAGTTCTGAGAGGCTTTTTACTTTTTGAAGGCTAATCTTTTCACTGAGAACTCTGTTACACTTTTTATACCATCACTAGGCACTGCACAACCAGTGTGCCAGACGTGAGCATAGCCTTAATGAGGAGTATACTAATGGTTTTACTTGAAGCACTTAAGACCATCAATCCTGAAGTGAATGAGGACATGTCAAATCTGGAAGAGCATAAGCTAATTTGTTTTGATAAAAGAAAAAATGCTAAGATTCCTTTAAAACCTCACATGAATGTGGAAACGTAAGCAATATAAGAAATTAGGTTAAGCTTCCCTATTTTAAAAGCAGAAAAGAAAGCCTGTGTTTTCTGTTACACTTCCCATTTATGCTACCATAAAACAAAACATTCCCATTCAAGTTAAGGACTAAGCATTTGCTATTCTGAAAACTGTGACATAAAATATTCAAAATAGAGAAAGAGGTCAGATGTGTGATGAGTATGAAAGCAAAACAAAGGCACATTTTGTGCTGCAGCATAAAGCCCAGCCATTCTAATACTCACTTCTTCCAGTTCGCATCAATCTCTATTTCTTTCACATAAAGCTAGGGAGTGTTAGACTTTGCTCCCTACTTTGATTGAAATCTTTGATACATTTACAATCAGAGATAGAGACACTAGCACAAATGCCAATCACTATGCAAATAGCCACATATGCTGTTAGCCAAGTGTTGCTTTGCTCTTCAGTTCTGTATGCTACTTTACTAAATGCTGTCATAGAAAGTAACTTAAAAACCAATCGGTATCAACAGGTCATCACTCCCTTTAAATTGTCATAAAATCTGCATGTATTTCCAGCATCATCCAAGTTGGGTGGAAGAAGGAAAAAAAAACAAACCCAAACCCAGAGTCAAAACAAACCCTGGGAAAGACTGTCTGAATAAACAAGGTGTTCAGTTTCTTTATGCAAACATAAATCTAGGTCACACTTTAAAGTAAGGTTTTATTTGCATAGAGGTTTTAATGTTTCAGATGGCTTAAAATATTAAATGATAGACAATCACAGGTTCACAGGGCATTGTAACCACAGTTATGTGCTATGTGCTACGTTATAATAATCCATCTTTTATATAAATAATTTATCTTTTATATAATAATATATTATGTATACTTTGGTTACTTGACTGGGTAAACTAACTCATAAGTAGAGTTCATAAAAGTTCATATTTTATGTAAGGCTCTAGCCTCGCTAGAAAACATATAAACAGAATCATCTGTTGAGACAGTAGTTTTAAACATGTTATTAGCTGACTTTATGTTTGACCAGACGAATTATTTACTTGAACACTATAAACTGCATGAACACCACAGTCAAGGAACTTGGTTAAGAAGATTATACGTGCAGCATTTCCTCTTTATATGATATTGTAGTAAAACCCACAATGATCTGCACTACTCAGAATCCAATTTATATATCTAACACTCAGTGTTGGATATATAAAAACATATTTAAATTTGAATGATACATGGTACATAAAAATTGTTTTCTGTGCATCTCCTTAGCCTTCCATGACTTTAAATATTAGGAAAAGAAAGGAGGCAAAAAAAGGGGCATCAGGAACACCGGTTATGAAAACTTCCAAAGTAATTTATATTACCTGTTCCACCAACAGATCAAATATCTTCCTCTCAGAATAATAAAAAAAATATTTCCTTGACTAGATAGGAATGAATAAAACTCTTCTACTAGGTAAAGCATGCCAGCAAGAGGTAGGCTGCAGATATTTACATGAAAATGGAATTAATATAGTACATATTTTAAGGAACAACATATTGCCTGCCTCTCTAAGAAGAAAGATAAAACACTGACTATAAAATGGTTGATATTTTATTACTTATTTTTTGCAGTTTGATAAGCAAGTAGGTAAATGTTTAATGAAGTCTTATGGATGCTGGTGAATGATGATAGTTCCTCATTCAGGATAAATACCTTTATTTTTCAAGCCAGAGCTCCAAAGAGAAAGCATATTAATCCCAAGTCAATCATGTTTCTGGCATGAAAAACTAGGAAAATAAGAAGAATGAGTGCCTTCTAACACCAATCTCCATAACTGAATTTACCACTAAACTAAATCCAAACTTGTTTCAAGCCATCAGGATACAGCCAACAGTGTCTGGCCTGTCCAAAGCAGAGCTAAGAAACAGTCATGAGACACCTAAAAAGAACTGTGTAGATTTGTGTTTGAAGAATCCTGGGATAAAATGTTAACAAGCCAATTCTATATGTTGATATGAAGTTGCAATTCTTGAGCAAAGTGCGACAATGAAAGCTTACAATACTCCTAGAGATGAGGGAATCAAACACAGAATTTACCGGAAAAGGAAGCAGCAGCTGGTAAAATAGGCAGAAACAGATTATCAAAGACATTGCAAATATATCTCTGGATCCAATCTGGGTGATTGCAAATGAAATTGTAGTTCATTTAATGACACACAAAAAAAGACTGAAAACACAGTGTATTCAGTTTATAAAACTAAGAGAAAATAATGCAAAGTTTAAGGAAAGCAATTATTTTAAATACAGTATTGTACAGTGGTCAAGCGAAGATTAATTGCTATAAAAACACTGCATGCAAGGACAAAGAACTGTAACATCTAAGAGAATCACCTGACGTAGGTTGTGAAACAGAAACAGCGATTTGAGACTAGCAGAAATGCTGAAGGACCTGCCCTACTAATTCTAGGTAGCTAAGCAGTCTTAAGTAGAGTTGGGGTATCAAATCATCAGTGAAGCAAAATGCAAAGAACAGAGCCAAAAAGAAAAGATCCAATGGATAAGACAATCAATTCCCAGGAATTTACTGAGCTGACTGAGCTTTAAGAGGAAGAATAAGGATGACTGGGATAATTTACTCAGCCTCCGTGAAGCTGTATTGAAGTTGTGTGTATAATACCTTTAAGTAATCACTTGGTCAGGTCTCAAGCTGCCGAAGCCAATTCTGTATATGCTCTCTGAAGAAAGAGACGCACATACGAACAGGTCCTACCACATGAATGTGTGTTGATCAAATTGCTTACTCCAGACCCACTTCCTTCAGACTGAATCCGTAGCATAAGCCACCACTTAGGGAGTACAATCAGGAGACAGATCAATCAGGTATGTCAGCTGAAGCCACAAGCAGAGTGATAGTACAGGACTAGTCAAAGAAGTGTCATTTCACACACACCAGCGGTCCCATCCTTCCACGCTGTTGACATCTACACTGACAGAGCCCTACCAGCAGAGATGGAGGGAGGTCTAACTAGTGAAAGGACTGGATTAATACCCTTATTAAAGAATATTACAATAAAATATATACATATACACACACCTCTACTGTATCACCTTTCAGGATGGATTGAATGTGGGATCTTAGAAAGCTTTAAGTGCTTATACTTATATTTTTTTTTTCTCCTGATGTTTATGTTTCTTATTTTTGTGCAGAGAACATAAAACAAACAAAGCCAATGCCCTTCCCCTCTAAAAAACAAATTGGGGAATTAGTCAATGCAGTTAGCAATATCCCAATTACCTACAGCATACAGCAGTGTTAAATTAGATTAGCCTTATAATGTACTGTCACATTTGGATTGATTCAAACATAATCATTAGACAAATACTTAGTAACTACACTGTGTTCCCTTCTAGTAAAATATGTATATTTCCATATGTTTTATGGGTTTTAGAATAATATTCAAAGAAAATTATTTTTTTTATTTTCAATGTTCATACAACATTTTGACTGCATGTTCATTTATGATGGGCAAATGGAAAGGATTGTGAAGTATACAGAGCTGCAAGATCATATTAGCTTACAAACAATACTTACTGAGCAAGGCACATGAGGAAAGCAAAACACAATTAGAGAATGCAGTTTGAGCACAGACTGCTCTGTGCTCTGCTGGGTGAGATGCTGGGTCAAATTCATCCTTAATGTAACACTCTAATGATTTTATTATCATTGAAGTTACCCAAGAGATTATCCAACTTGTGAAACACAAGACGAGCATGCTCAGAAGCAGTAGTTTGCAGATGAGCACTAGGAACAGAAGCATCCTAGCATAAGTCAAGCAATGTTATCTAAATATGTTCTTAAAATTTTATTTCAGGCTTGTGAATACAAAGCCTTTGGTCACAAACAGTAGCTTTGCTAACACCGCCTGCTCTCCAGAAATGTTGATGAGGACAGGGAAATGTGAAGCAGCCTGCATTAGAAGGGCAGGACTGTTTTCTGCACTTGTGTCAGAAAATTGGTTCCAGATGAGATCTCTGTCTCCAAAGAGCAACACTGACACTTTAAGAAAGCCTAGGTGAGCTGCCAGGACTATATTCCTCTTTCCAATTCTTAATTTTGAGGGTAATAATACCAGTATGCCCTTCCCCACTCCTTTACAAACAGCAAGGCACATTTTCCAATTTAGTGAATGCTTGGCACGTCTGCCTCTTCAGCAGGTACTCTAGCTGCTAAACTCTACCAAACTCCACTCAGAGCAGGTTGAAACCTCCAATTTGGTTGCAATGAGAGAAATCTGCCCCTGCTGGACTCTAAGCTGAAAACCTTCAGGACAGAGCAGGATATTTGCTATCTGAGTTGAAGAAGATTAAGGGAACCATGTGTGGCCAAAAGAAAATAAAAATATTTATAGCATAAAAGTTGTCTCAGATGTTATCCAAGGAGGCAGTAAAAACATGGGTCAAAACCTTTCTGAGTACAATATCAGTAGTTTTAAACCTCTGATAATGAGATGGATAACTGTGGGTTTGAATAATCAGCACTGATTGTAAATTAATCCTGTCAGAACGTGCACCTTTTTTAAGAAATTCATAGTTTACAGAACATGTGGTGTATTCTGAAAAGCAACTATTGCTGTGACACCAAGAGGCAACATTGCTCTAAACCAGCTAATGCTAGGATAAATAATTTGAACATGAGAACTGTATTCTAGGTACTTTTTTAATTCTTATTTAAGAAACTTAACTTTGTGAGCATTCCTCTAACATATATCACTAACTTGTATGTCAGAAAGACATTCCAATTAAAAAAAAAAAAAATCTTATAAATACAGCAAAAAAAACCCCAAACCATACTACTGCCTTGAAAACACTGCAGCACAACTACTTTCAACTGTCATTCCTTGCCATCACTACAATAAGTGCAACAGGGAGCCTTTCTCTCTTCATCAGTTTCCTACAGGTTGTTCACATTGCTCAAAAGGCAATGCAGATGCAGAAGTTTTCTAAATTACTTTCTTTGCTCATAGCACAGAAACAGCTGTAATGTCTGTGTGAGAAACCAACAAAAGTGTTCCTAGTTTCATCATTCTTTTGTATGTGAGTCTGAAAGAGAGATGGACAAATACAGATTTCTTAGGCATTTATGGGAAACACCTCTTAAATATATGATTAAGTCAAGATACTAGATACCATCTGGAAAAGCACGCAGTGGTTTGATTCTTTCATCTGCTTCACCTTTGTTCAGGTCCTTATTTAACTATGACTAACTGTGTCGCACCATAGGACACGCATGCAGCAGTAATCTTGTTTTGACATTTATGCAACTTCAATATGATAAAAATTTCAGTTTATTATTTATTGGGGTGTTTTTTGTTGCAGTTTGGGGTTTTTTTTTTTGCTTTGGTTTGGTTTTTTTTTTACTAACATAGAATTATTAGGAGAACCAGATATTTCCTACAGTTGACAACATATTTCTTCCTCTAGTAAAAAGAGATAATCTGTTAGTTTATTGCTTGATTTACATCACTTCAGTCTACAATTTAAAACTTCCAGCACCTATCTCAATAATCAGTAATTTCTTTTCTTTGTATTTGAGCATACATGAAAACAATCAATGTGCTTACTTATTCAATTTGTAGAACATTCAGTATTGTGCAGTTGTTCTGAGGTTTGGAGAGCACTGGAATAAAGCGAATATAACAGTCAATAGCTGGGAAAAGTAAGGGGAGGAAATTGAAGTGGCAACAAAACAAAAAAGAGAAGTGAACCCAAATTAAACAAACTAATTCACAGCATAAAGTAACTGGGTAATTCAGAGCATCATCAGTCAAGTAACCAAGTTTTCTGAGACAAAGGTTTGTGGAAGGGTGCTTTAAAGGTGAATTTGAATTTACAGCTGAGTTTACAATCAAATTTGAATGCATATGGACAAGAAATAGTAAGTAAATCCAGTCAGGAAGTGTTGATACATCCTTTTTTTGATCAGTCATAACAAGGCAACAGTGTTAAACATTTGGGATATTTCACCTTTATCTTAACATTTTTTTAAACATCCATTAAGCTGTCAAGGTGTTTTATACCTTGTAATGAAGCTTGTGAGAGATGAATGGCAGGCATTAACCACTATTTCACTATCACAGAGTGAGAGAGGGGCTGGAAGGGTGATTTGCACCTTGGGTGTCTTCAAAATACGGACAAGGACATTTGTTCATTATTAGTAGTACTTGAATACTAAAAATCTGCTAAAAGCTTCACAGGGGAAAGAACAAAAAGAAAAATCTTCACTTGAGTCAAGAACCAAATATATTAATATATTGAATTCTAATATTAGCTGTGAATACTACATTAAGGTTTCTTATTCTTCCATGCAAATTCCCAAACAATCTCTGAAGAAGCTTCTCACTGAAGATGGTCCGGGCAGGAAAAAAAAAAACAACCCCCCCAAAAAACCAAACAACCCTCCCCAAGCCCTGCCCCCAAAATGCACAGCATTAAATGTAAAACATGGTTATTTATATATTAAATGATTCTATAAGGTGAAATAATTCAAAATACATCTTGTATTGATACAGAAATAAGACTATCAAATTGGGGGGGGGGGAGGTTTGCATAACAACTTAAATGCTGATGCCATTCATTACTTGTTAAAGTAGAGATGAAGAAACAGAGATTTTAGCTAGGCTTCTCAAAAGCCTAATTGTATTTCATTGCTATGCCTACAGCTCCATTACTACTAAAAGCTTTAATTAAGCTACAGATACTATAGCATATGCAATTTGTTTTACATTTCAGGAATACAAACCACAGAATATTTCTCAACTGGTAAAGATGTAATTGTACATATTTTATCTAAATGAAAACTTGCAATATAAGAACTCTCTAATGTGAACAGTTAACATTACAATGTAAAATTACAGTGATGCTGCTAGATTAGTTACTAATTAAAAACAACAATACAGCTGCAATACAGAATATCTATCTCGATAGGCACTGGGAATAGCCAAGTGGTTTACTCACCAAAACTCAAAAATGGTTTATCCAAAGGGGAGATGATGTTTTTTAAAATATTACTCAAATTTAAAATTTGTTTTTAAAAATCAAATATAAAGACAGTAATAAGGATCAGAACATCACTTAATAAACATTTGTACTTCCTTGCATCAGAATTTCAATTGCTATTAATGCCAGATGAAACATGAAGCAAATTTCAGAAAATGGATTAGAAAAGTGAAAAATTAAAGAACTTTAACAGCAGAGACTCTCTGGGAATGCTCAGCCACAGAATAAACAGTTACAAGTAGCTGAATACACACCAAGCAGACAATATATTTATGAAAATGTTACACAGACTAGCTCAGTATGGAGTTATGTTGGCAAATTTCAAATACATTGAAAGTGAGATGGATATTATGAAAAGTTTTTGAAAGGTTTCTAAATTGAACAGTCTCCCTCTGCTTCTATTCAGCTTTAAAATTCATTTTTTTATACATATTAGTAGCAGCCAGACAGATAAATATACAGAGAACAAAATGCAACACAAAGAATCAGTGAGTTTTCAGGGCGGATTCTATAAAATATGCCATCACTAAAAATCATTGTCATGAGGGAGGATGATATCTGTGTGACCTTGCCACAGACAAGATACACACACACAGGATTTTTTTCCTCATATTTTATAAATGGGATACTAAAATGCTGTTGTAATTTGCATTACAAACAGCTTCCATCATTAAGTGCAAACCTATACAGACCTTATATGAGACAAACAAGCATTTAAGGTTTAAGTTTCCTGATTCTTGCAGGATAGCTTCTCTTGAGATAATATTTTGAATACATTTTTATGAATAACTTCATAAAAGTTTTAAAGGAACCTTGGTTAAGGTTATTTATATTTTTTCACATATATATCATTCACTAAAATTTAATTATCCATCTATAACCTGTTTTGCTTAATTCTGAAAATAATGTACATATTTTAAAACTCTTTAAAACTCTTTAAAACTCACCTTAAGAATAAAAATTATAGTTCATAATTTTCACAATTTTGCTTGTCTTTTGCTGTGATGTCCGCATATATGGAAAAAAAAGCCCAAGTGGCTAAAATATTGCACAAAAAGCTTACATGATCTTCTGTCCAGACAACACAATAATGGCAATGACTGAAGGGAAAAGCTAACGCCAGGATAGGATGGTCACTGCATGGAATAGCATGGGAGGTGGGCAGTTTGCACCATTTTTCCTACTAGACATTTGGAAGCTGAGTAGAAAGAACCTCATATACATCAGATTTGCTGGAGGCAACTTTCAAAATGTTTCCTTTCATGGATTTCCCCTTCCTTTACCAGCTACCAGTGCAAAAAGGGATGTTAAGTCAAGTCCTACGCTGTTTTTCACTAACCCTTATGACCTCCAGTTTTTAGTGGCAATAATGATTTGTTGATCTATTGTACTATTCAACTCTTAAAGTTATACTGATTTCTTGGCAGCAGTAGCAGCAGTTCCCTTCATGAAGGCAAAGTCTGTTGTGATATGCACTGTCTAAGCACAGAATATAGTTCCTCTCCAGAAAGCTTATCGCTCAGCTACAAACCAAAAGGGAACAAACACATGGGGACATTTAGGCAGAGGACATCACAAAAAAGATGAGATATTGAACTGTTTTCTGCTTATTACTAATATATTTTTCATTTATTTTCTTCTAAAACCTCAGCTCTCCAGTTGTTCTCTCTCCAGTGTTTTTGAGTTTTCTGGTGTTTCTCTGATCATATGTACTAGTATCTAGGAAGTGAATATTAGAAGCTTATTCAGCTATCCTGATCAATTTGTATAAACTCTATGCAATGTGTTCTAGATGCTTTTAATTTTATGCACACTATAAGAACAATTAAATGCATGGAATTATAAACAACCAAGGAGAAAAAAAAAATCACTAGCTTTGCTCATATGTGTGGGGAAAAAAATGTACACTTACTGAAAGCCAAACAGCGTTAAATCCAAGCTGGCAAATAAAGTATATTGAGCCAGTTAAATCCAAATAAGTGCATATATAGAATATGGTATCAGCCTTGTTATCTATGCAGTTGTAACATACGGCTAACAACTTTAAAATTGGTTCTTTTCCAAACTACCTACCAAAATACATCCTTCATTCCTTATATTCCATACAAATTTATGACCTATATTCTATGGATATGTTGAGTAGATGGATGTAATGGTGCAGCTACTGCATGGTTGCTATGAATATAATTTCCCCAGATACAATTCTTCATCTCCTGTCCAAGCACCTTGTTGGACTCCAAACCCCACCAGATCTGTCAAACAGTACTATATTATCTGGTGGCTCAGAAGTTCTTGATAGACTTCTAATGATCTTCAGTTTCAGAGACAGCATAACTCAGATACATAGGATATTTCTCATTATTATTATAAAAACAAGGAAAATCGTAAGAATATTAGCAAGTGGTTTGCTATTGGGAACAGATTATGTGATTTCTTTCTAGATACTGTGGCTTGTGTAGCATGAGGTCTGTGTTTCTAAGAGTACTGCAGCACTGCTGACGTGTGCATGACTGGAGTATATTGTGAGTATATGTGGCTATGAATATCTAACAAATATTTGTTTCCTCCCTTCAACTTACATGTATTTATTTACTTAGTTATCTCTATAAACAATTATTGGTGTTCATATGTCTTACTTTTTCATGTTACAGATAAGCCAAACCAAATGACCAAAACCTAACAGTGAATCTAGACACCAAAATCATCACTAGAACTCTTTCAAAAAACCCTGACAAGTTTGACTGCATAGTTTTCTCTAGTAACAAGAGCAACGGAAGAGTAAGGACTCTTCTGGTGGGGCCTTACAATGTAAGACCTAGGCAGTAAAGACAGCAGAACATGCAGAAGCACAGTAGGTCCCCAATCTGACATGCTTTCTATGCTGTACACTTTGGAAGAATTCAGTTTCCCAGCTTTTCCTCCAATAATGCATCTTCCAATGACTTGTACTTTTTCCATGCACACAGGCAGAACACAGATGGAATCACCGTGTCTTGGCTTGTACTTTCAGTACAAAGTATTTTTCATGATTCATCATAAAGTCTTTGGCATATATAGGAAGTGGTATCTTTTAACCAGCAGAAACATAGCTAGGGAAAATCACAGTTTCAGCAAAGCAGAATTTCTATTACAGACAATTATGCAGCGTAAGGTACAGGTCAAGCATGACAGTATAAGCTTTTAAAAAAGAAAAAGACAAAATTCCCTATGGTCAGTGACTTCTTTCTATCACTTTTCTATTGAAATTAGTATAGATTAGAAATATATACTACCTCCTTTGTGGGGAAAAAAACCCCAAAAGTTCAATGGTAACTCTTCCACTTGCAGTAAACAAATTTAAACTAGTATTTTCCTTGCATACTACTAAATGCAATACATTACCTACTTGCTCATCACAAATGGAATATTTAAAGTGCTCATCCAACAAATGTTAGAATTAAAAAAAAAAACAACCATATCTAAATGCATAGACTGATACTTTTATTATTTGTTTTCAGATATGATCCTGAAATTAAAGAATAAGGTAAAGTACATGAAAGAAAACTACTTTTTTCAATACTGTATTATAACCTAAACACTTGAACAATGTTGTGAAGTCACAAGGTATGTGAGATTCCATATAGTCTAACATATTACAAAACTGTCGTAGCTGCCAGAACCTGACTAGCTAGGTATTCAGAAGCTCATACACCAGAGTAACTTCAAAATCCAATTAAGTGAATTTTTCCATATCCACTCGATTCTTGTAAAGCTTCTAGCATGTTTGTGGCATAAATGTACAACTTCTTACGTAACAGCAAACTAGCATCTTGACAGTAGAAGTGAAAAATTAGCAGCAGTAATCCTAAAACAAGTTCTTTCTTGCCACCATAGAAGTGTTAAAAACCATAAACTATAGCTGGAGAAAAATGTGTATGTATTTCTTTTCCACAAGACTAAAAGCACATTCTCTAAAAGCCATTCAAATTGATCTGAATTGTGAATGAATATTACATTTGTTACTACTGGGGAGAAAATGAAAAAGTCAAAATAAAGTTGGTTTGGGTCGTGTCCCGTACCCCCCCGTCCTCCCCCAAGATATGCATTTGAAAGGATTTCCTAAATTTAAATGTAATTACAATGCTTCAAAAATTATGATCATGGCAAACATTTCATACTGCATGACATGAAACCTCTGATTTTTATTGAGTGGATTAATCTCATCTAACTTTAGATATATAAAGCACAGATGTTTGTATGAGGTAATTTCCCTAGGTTCCTGTATCTAATCACTTTCGGAGCATAACTGTTTTGGCTTGTCTTGATGTTTTGCTTTAGGATGACGCAAACTGTGGACTAGGCTCCTCTGGTTCATAAAAGTACTTTTGCATGACCGGTTCCAGAGCTGTACCTTTACAAGGCAGACGTCCACTTAAGCAGAGAAAAAAACCCACAACTTAATAATTCTTTCCCAAATTTGAAATTCAGTGGGAAATTCAAAAGGTTCTGGTTTTCAAAACAACCAGAGATAGTCTTGTCCTCTCTGCCCCACCATATAAACAGATATTGTTTCATGTGTAGATATTGTTTCTGCCATCAAACAAGAGAGAGTTGAAAAACAGAGGGACGGGATGATATCCTCTCTTTGCCGATGGCAGTGGTAAAGTTCAATTCAAATGTAATCAGAATTTCACGCTTTGGGTGTACCATTTGCTGTATTTTAAAGATTAAACTTCAATTTTGAGAAGCACTGAGAACTGCTTAGAGAAAACTAGACATCTATTCAGAGCTTTGTCAGTTTAATGGACTTCCACAGACCACGAAGAGGTCTTTTAGCCAGGTTATCCAGAACAAGGATTAAAAAACTTAACATTCATCAGTATCTCTCCTCTGGCACAGACAGCATTTATAGTGCTGAGAAAGAAAAAGTCTTTTTCTCACTTCTGTTGATTGAGCCATGTTCTTTCCCCCTATGGTGCGGTCTTGCTGTTGGACAGCACTGATTCCAGGTCACTCAAGACCTGAAGGACAGTTCACCCTCCCTTGCTTCAGCTCTGGGGACTGTGATGTCACAGTCTAAATGAGATCAGGTTACTCATCCAACTGAAAACCAACACACAGAGACACGTAAAATATGCATACTTATATATTTAAAACATTTTTATGTATATAAAATTTTGAGTAGGCTCAACTTGTTCATTCATCCAATAAACAGAGTGTGAGAGGAGATAACAGACAGCCAGGCTGGGAGAAATGAACCTCATCTTTCTGCCGCAGTGAGATCTCACCCAAAGCTTAACATCAAATTGAGACCAAGAAACATTGCAACACATACAATAAATAGTAAACATCCCACTTCTAGTACTGGGCTACCTTTCTTTCACCCTTGGAAAAGCATTCCCATCACCAACCATAAAGCACAACTACTTTGAAGCAAAATAGAATGCATAAGCAAAGAATAGAAGAAATCAAAACTCAGGAGACAAATTAAACATACTTGATTTCATACTATTTTTCTCCTACCTCTTAAAAGTCTTTCCTACAATGTTCCCTGCTGGGACACATGCAACTAAAACTAAAGTTAAAAGTGCAATAACTAACAAATAGTTTCAGCTTGATACTGAATTCCTGTTATAATCTTAGATACAGTTTTCTCCCAGCAAGAAGTAGCCTGTGTCACCAAAAATGCTTTTCTTTAATTAGAAATATTTTAACATCAAGCAAAAATATTTCCTTCACTGCTTTAAAATCAGTATCCTAGGAAGTTGAACAAGTTATCTTTTTACCTCATGGTGTTGCTTGCCAGGTTGTTACAATGAGAAAACTAAAACATAGTCATATATGCATAATAATAACAGAGACATTTTAGGATTCAGTCACTCCCTAGCAGATAAGAACTTGCTACTTTGAGCTTATTGCTTGACACCAGGGGAAAAAATTGCAGCTTATTACTATTTAGAATGCTAACACCAAGAGTGCAGGCCTATTGCAACCCCTGAAGAGGTTTCAAAACCTGATGTTGGTAAGTGGTGCATTAGAAACCAAAAGAGTAGTAAAAAACCACCCCAAAACTACAAACCACAAACAAACAGAAAAGATTTCAACAATATGTTGATCAGGTATGCAACAAAAACAGGTAATATATTTCAGGAGCATATGTGCATTTTTCATACACATGTATGTATACAATTAGCCAAATAAAAAGAAAGTAAATACAAAATTTCTCAAATCAAGATCAAGAAGTCTAGTTTTGCCAGGTATTTGTTAATGCATTTGACATTCAGGGACTTTTTTTCAGTAAAGTTCTGTAGGATAAGGTGGTGTCCTGATCCACTTCCCATTGTATTGAGCGGTAGTCAGCTGCTAATGACTTGAGAGTGATGTTGTGTTTCCATAGGAAGTGCATAACCCTCTGGATACTACCAATGCCTTAAATTAGATACATTTTTTTTTTTTTTATAATGGTGTTTAGCCATGCTGCCATTACCAAGATGCCAGAGACAGTGGCAATTCTGTTGTTCAGAAAACTAGATTCAACTACATAAACTCCTTTGAGTATCTGTAACAAATAATGTCTCAGAGTTTTATCTAGTATACTGTTGCATATTTACATTTTATTGAAGCCCCATATTTTTTAACCATTAAGGATTTTTAATAATTATGAAGCTGGATAACTCTAAGAAACTGTGGCATAGCCACTGAAATTCTAAAGGCTGTCTCTGCTCTGATGCCTTTCAAAGCCTTAAAAGCAAAATACAATTTAAATATGACATCTGGTAGAGTTATTAAATCTAGCAGCAGCTGAGGAAACATAAAAGGATTCTTCTTTTAAATAGAAAACAAGCTGACATTTTACAAATACTTATTCACTATTATTTCAGCTACTGGTGTACATCAGAGAAGACTACAATAATCAGAAAGAATTTGAACGATCTACAAAACAAAAGTATCTACTAAATTACAAAGACAGCAGATGTTTCAGCATTTATTTCTCTTTAAACCCTCCGCTTTCATACATTTCCAGGTCAAACATTCAGTGCATATATCTTTTCTCCTATTAATTTTCAGCTGCATATTCCACTCCATAGCACATATGACATTTTGTTACCTTATCCTGAAACAGCATCACAGCCAGATCAGAGAGATGCGATATAATTATTGACCCACTATAACAGAGTTTTTACTTGATTTTTTCCCCCCTCTTCTATAAGTAGCTCCTTGAACTTCAGGTGTCTGATTTGCATGATCACAGGGGTCTTTATTGTAAAATCATTATTATTTTTACTGCATGCATATCTTTAACCAGGCATGGCTAATTGGTGTGGAATAAAGCCTTTTCACAATCAGTATACAGCACACATAATTTCACAACTAGCATATGGTATGTGCAGTCTGGTTTCAGGCATAGTCAAAACAGAAAAATAACAATTTACTAACCTAGCCCTGTTTACACAGGGAAGTATCTTCATTTTTAAATGATGCCCATTGACTTCACATGAGAAACTCTGACCCTCAGAACATAACTTTCCACTCAGATTCCGGCCCCCCCCCACCCCCCCCCCCCCACCCCATCTTGAATTTGCTTGCAGTTATATCAGTTTTCAGTTAGGTCATACCTACCTTTCCTTACAAAGTTGTTTTTTCTAATTTTACTTGCCCAATATTTATTTAGGGGTTTAGAGACACAGGAAAGATATATAAATACTATACTATAAAAAAATCCAAAGCAAAACCCAAGCACAAATGGTGCATTCCTTTTTTCAAAGAAAATTGTCATTTGCTTGAGAAGAATGAGATCTTGCTCACCATAAGAACTCATTCTGTAACAATTTTCTTACAACTAACAACAAGCTGGCTTTTTTGATACACAGCATTTGAGATACAGCACCAAAAGAGTCACAGTCTACCTGTTTCTAATGGGTCCCTGATCATAAAGCTAACAGAAATAGCAACATGTGACTTAAGATGGTTGGTGGTAGTGGGGCGATTGGCTTACAGTTGTTCTCTATTCTGGAAAATAGCAAAGGGAAAAAAAAGTATATGGTGGGCATTTTTTTGGTCTTGATAAAAACCAGAGGTTAGAGAGTGGCTTTAACAACTGGTAGAGCTCAGACCATTTCAGACAAAAAAAAGCCAACCAAACAAACAAAAAAAAAACCAACAAAAAAACCCAATCTCTGTGAAAAAAAAAAATTAAAAATGCACAGAAACCTATCTAGAAAGTCCAAAGCATCAGACCCCACTAAACTATGCCAATTTCTCATAATTGGAAAGATTAAGTTTCTTTTCTCTTCATTGCTAAGTATTCAGATTAATTCACACGCTAGTAACTTCCTTACTTAGAAGTCCAAGGCCTAAATTCTAGCTGTAAGATCTATTTTTCATAAAGTACATGTGTGAAAGAAAAATATTCAAGTCCTGGGAGTACTGAATAACTCAAGCTGTTACATGAACGCTTTGTTCTATGATAAAGCTGGTTTGGCAAACACTCACTTCCATTTCTTTTCTTGCCTTGAGCTTATCACTTCTCAGCTGTGCCAGAACAACTATTTAGGTGGCTTCACTTTAAACTGAATCATCAAAATACTCCTGGTTGTAAGGGTCATTCACGTCACAACAGAGTCAGGAATAAACTTTTAAATCATCTCTCTCCTGTCTCATATCTAACTTTGAATGACAGTTATGTGGAACATGGCCCAGCCAACTCCCTGCTGATCAATTAAATCAACAATCATGTGATAAAAGCAGTCTGTAGTTTTACCAAGATTTAAGGGATGAGAGGAAACCTTACAGTTCTCAGACAGCAAATAGGCCCAGACTTAAAAAGGACTAAATTGTGGAGCAGAAGTTAGGTGAGACTTGGATGTTTAGTTTCAAAATATAGTTATTCTTATGCTTCAGACGCTCAAAAACTTGCAAACAGTGACATTTTTAATCATTAAAAGTTCCCTGCTGTGCTGGTTTTGGCTGAGATAGAGTTAATTTTCTTCCTAGTAGCTGGTACGGGGCTGTGTTTTGGATTTGTGCTGAGAACAGTGCTGATAACACAGGGATGTGTTCGCTGTTGCTGAGCAGTGCTTACCCAGAGCCAAGGGCTGTTCTGCTTCTCACCCCACCCCACCAGCGAGGAGGCTGGGGGGGCACAAGGAGTTGGGAGGGGACACAGCCGGGACAGCTGACCCCGACTGACCCAAGGGATATCCCAGACCGTATGACATCATGCTCAGCATATAGAGCTGGGGGAACGTTCAGAGCGATGGTGTTTGTCTTCCCAGGTCACTGTTAGGCATGATGGAGCCCTGCTTTCCTCCAGATGGCTGAACACCTGCCTGCCCATGGGAAGTGGGGAAGGAATTCCTTGGTTTGCTTTGCTTGCATGCATGGCTTTTGCTTTACCTATTAAACTGTCTTTATCTCAGCCCACAAGTTTTCTTGCTTTTACCCTTCTGATTCTCTCTGCCATCCCACCAGTGGGGAGTAAGCAAGAGGCTGGATGGTGTTTAGTTGCCAGCTGGGGTCAAGCCACAACACCTGCATACCTAAATTCTTCTGTTAAATTTCTCTATGCCTGCTTATATTTGTAAGCATCTTAAGTAAATTAAATAGCAAGAGTAGTACTCTTGTTTCCCATGTATGTCAAAGAAATAACTAACTCTAGTATAGTAGAAGTTACATGTCCAAGAAAACCTACCATATACTATTTCAGTCCTCCAGGAAACTTATAGGTTTTACAGCATTAAAACCACTCTCTAGAAAATCTCCTGTTTTCTATACTCAAAGTGAACTCCCTTAAATTTATTTTTATACTGACAAATGATAAAAAAAGTAATACTTGGATAATACTTGAAAGTAAGTCTAGTGTTATACTACTTTGTATACATTTATTTTTAATTTTACTGTACTGAAATGCTACAGAAAATTATTAGTTTTATTATAAGATGATTAAAAACTATAAGAAATCATAGGCAGTTCATACACAGTGAATTCTACCATGCCATAGAATTTATCACCAAATTTCTGTTGTCAGCTCACCATTGACTTTAACCAAGATATGCCAGTTAAAAAAGTTTTGTTTTCTCCTCCATTCATTGCTCCTCTCGTTGAAGCAGTGCTTTAAAAGGTTATCATATTGTTTAACTGTGGTTACACCAAGACAGTACTGATGACTGTGCTGACCAAGATGGCCCCTCTGGTTCTCTGTAGTGCATCTCCACCATGCTTCTTCAATAATTGTTGTGTTATACGACTATGTTATGCCATTTGATGCAAATGTGATCTTTTCATTATGCATGTGAATGATGTTTAACAGAGGAGAAATCTCAAAGTTCTAGGACCCTGCAATTATAAGAAAACTAACCACAATCATGTTAATTATGACAAAAAATTGCTGGATAGTGTTAGGTCATGCTTTATGCAACCCACCCTTTGAAATCACTGCAATTATCACAAACTTATTTTTGGAGCTGTGAAATTTATGCTGTATGGATTTATACATTTCTATTAATCTCTCTTTTTGTTTGAATACAATGCAAATCTGAATGAACTCTAGTTTCTTCTGATTCCTATGTAAAGGAAGACTTAAGCAGACCATTCAGGGACATCTTTTAGATTTTGTTTTCCTTATCCCCGAAAGTGATATTTCTTAATTCTTTACATAAAACTTTAGAATAGCTAAGAACTCCTAAGCAAACTAAGAAGATCAAAAGTCCAGTTTTGCAAAGAACTTCATGAATCAAAGTTGTTGCTTTGTTCTAATTTTGGAAAAAAAAAAATTAAACTCTTTAAGAAGGAAGATACTTAAAAATATCTTCACTGATTAAAACATTTCATTTTACATACTCATAATGTGATCTTTTTTGTAGCTGCCAAAAATAATTTCAAATGGAAAATTAAAACATTTTATTTAAAATCAAGTTATACAATTTCTCCAAACAGATACCTTAGCAAAATCTAAACAATTTTGTTAAGCATGTCATTTTTGTATCAGCTCAGCTGTTGGTGGAAAATTCTTCAAATTTTTTTGCAGAAAGCTTTAATATACTTAATATAATTATCCTATCAAATTTAAAATTTTAAGCTTCCATAGTTCTCTGTTGATGCATTCCTAATGTATCTTAACTTTGCACCTCCAATCTTTTGCAGCTTTTATTAAAACCTGTGTAATAACTACGTAAAGACTATATATGATATCTGAAGGATCATGTTACACCTTGGGTTTAGGGTTTGTGATAGGATTGGATTTATATTTTTGAATGAGAGGAGACAATAAAACATTGTTTTCTAAAGTATTCAAATTAGCCTTTAACAATAGTCACAGAGGTACAAAAAAAAAAAAAAGTTATATTTTGTTCAAACTGTTCAATTTTCAGAAAGGTCTCTGGAGCCCTTTGTACCATCAGTGTGTTTGTGTTGGATATCTGTACAGCAAGTAATAGCAATAGTGGCAATTTATTGCTGTTTTTATGAAAACTGAAAATCATTCCAGTCAGATGACTCTAAGCAAATCTAAGCAAAATTACTTTGGGGACTATCCATTCAGATCAAAGTGATTTATAGCAGAAATCTGCCAATGTAGCATAGAACTTTTGCACATGAGAGTCACAAGTTACAAGAGTACTTTACAGACTTGAAACTAAAACAACATTAGAATATGAAAAATCATTGGGAAGAAGTATAACCTTTTTCTAACCTACATAACTAAATATTGAAATTGTTCCTATGAAAAAAAGAGAAGAGAAAAAAAACAAACAACAAACCGCTTGTCATATACATGTATTAAATGTTGGAGAGATACGGCTCCTAAACAAAAACTCTACACTGATTGATGCATCAAACAGTTTTCACCTGGAAATTTTTGAGCATTTGTTTATTGTCATTATTTTTCCTCTTTACATTATAATGCCCACTCCTCATATTCTAAGGTGGTCTTGCTCCCTAAATAGTCACAAATAACAAAAAATGGCATGAAACGATTGCTACTGCTTCATTATATAAAATATGCAGTATTACACTGACCTTGTACAATACTGTGAATTTCCTAAAACAGTACAGCAAAAAATGGCATGATCATGAGTTAGAAAGTTCTTTCATGATTAGGGTAGCTACAATTTATCTGTTTCTTTGAGCCTCCTCCTAAATTCAATGTTATACTAAGCTTAACATATGGCTGTGTAGCAGGAACATCATGGCCTGATTTTCCTTTCAGGGAAGAAAATCAAATATTACAATACTGAAATCTTAAGAATTATAACATCATGAAAAGATACTAAAGAAAAGCATGGTATGATGAAGTTAAGCACATAGCCTTACAGAGAGACATACAAGTAGTACGTAGATGTCATCTGATCAGTCATGCTCTAGTTGGAAGGGTCCCCAAGTGCCCCAACCAGCTTTTTTCACAACTCAATGACTGCCACACTTACCTTCTAGAGAATGCTTTAGAAACTATGGATCAAGCTGCCCTATCACACAGGCTCAGGAAAGCTCCAAGTCTGTCAGGGGAAGGAGTTCTCTCTTTCTACTGCCAAGGCAAAGGCTGTGAAAGACACCAAAGTCAGGGGAAGTGGGCACAACTGCAGTTAAAGTATTTCTGCAGCCCATTCAAATGAAACCCAGGTGAAAGATCAGGGAGCTGACAGAGCAAACAGGAGCCAAGTTTGTTTGGCCTAAGCAACCAGTCTAACCCTTAAACAAATGTCAGCTACCCACCTTGCCCACTGACCACTCAATTCTCCTTACAGACACACAGCTGAAGCAGAAGGGTTAGTGAATATCCTCATTTGCAAGTTTCTAATCCTGTAGCTTGGGCACAATTTGAAGAGATGAGATATACAGTCAATTCTCCAGAGCAGGAAAATGAGGGTCCCCTAGTACCAGTCTAGGCAGTAAAAACTGTGAGAAAACAAAGCAATCAAAACAACATGTTTTTTTTTCTTAAAGCAACACACTAAACTGAACACAATAATAAAGAAACGAGACCTGATCAGCATTTTAGAGAAAGGAAGTATATCTACAGGAAAATTTAAGGCTGTCGTTCCTGTTTGATGGCCCTTTCAGACCATATTCTGAAAGATAAGCAGTTCCTATATAACTACTCAGAAGCTGAACAGCCCATCAGAAGGATACAGATTCCAGCTAAAAGATCAAATCCTTTCTTAGAGACAGATTTCTAGCTCTATGTATGTGTGCATGGTATATACCTGTATGTACACATTGGTAGCAACAGAGCTATTACTCTTGAAAAGTAGGTCATAAAAAATATATGCTAAAACCTTTAATTTTTTTAATATATATAGAATAGCATTCAGATTACATTATTTTCATCAATCTGATTTTTAACCACTAATAACAACAAAAAATATTTTTCATACTGCAAAGCTTGTTCATAAGGATGCTGACAGTAGAACCAGCACAATGAAGTCTTATCACATAGTTATATCCAAGAGCCAACAGCAAAAAACTACTCATCCAGAAGCCATAGTTTCTTGCTAGACAAAAAAAAGGATAAAGAGAGATAATGAAGGGCTACAAAGGTTTGGCATATCAAACCACCTGCTTCTCACCTGTCTTCTAATAGAAAATTTATTCTCAATAATTTATTCTTGGGGGGAGGCGGGGGGAAGGATAACAAAAAGTCACGTGTAAGCCCCATCAGGAATGATGAAATAAGTATCTGTTCTTTTCCCTACAGCTTTCTCATCTTTTCAGGGAAAAATAAGCTTAAGTGTTTACAGCACTGTTATCAAATGTTAAATCTTCCCTGTGCTCTTAAAGAGTTAATTAAGGAAATCTGGGATACATATTGCCTTGTCAATTTGAGATTTGAAAGTTTTCTCATGTTTCAAGAGATGAAATCAACACTAGGTTTTGAAAGCTTTCATTAAAAGTAGGTGTCTCTCTTCTCCTCTTTGTCTATTAAAATAATTCCAACATTATAAATTCTCAAGATTTGCTGTATACCTGAAAAATGCTGTTTGTGTATTGTTGCAACTTCCTGAGGAAATACCTCAAGTCTTCTGATGGTTAATAATTGTAGAAATACTAGAAATGTAGAAAACTTGGAAGTGTAGAAAGGAGACCACATCCACCAGAATGAACTGAGACTTTATAATTCTTTTTCAGCCAGAGACCTCATCCAGAAATTAAGAGACTAAAGCAATACAGGAAATAGTGTGATTCTGCAGACCAGTGATTACAATATTCTGTTAGAAAAGGGAAATATCAACTCTGTCACTATTTCGGGACCTCTTACTCAAAATAGAGAGGATCTCATCAGCTACAGTTATGTTTCCTCCTGTCTTCATCTGAACCCTGGCAGGTAGCAGTTGTCGGTGTGAACCTCCTCAGGATGAAGAAGGATTTTAAAAGATTTTATTTCCTGCCTCAGAGTTCCATTTTTTCATCCCCTTTGGAAAGGGTGGCATTTGCTCACCCTTTCAAATGATGTAACTTGTTGCATTCATGTCAGGATCTCGAACAGATGAAAGCATTTTCTGAAATCCGTTGAGCATCTAAAATTCAGAGAAGGAGGAATCTTCGGGTATAAGCCTGCTCTCCACATTTTCTGTTGAATGGTTTTGCATGACTCCCAGTGCATAGTGCAGGGCACTATTTAGCTCACCACTCTGAGTCAACCAAACTACTTAAGGAGCTGAGGTACACTACGCAGAATTCTGCATGTGGCTTCAAAGTCAAAATACCCAAAGTTATTTGCTGCAGTACTTACCTCCTAGGCATCAGACACCTTTATTTGATCTAGGCTTAGCTCATTTTTTCATTTTAGTATAAGTTTTTTGCTAATAAAGTACCACAGCATGTCAGCTGAGTGTTAATGCAGCAAGCAGCTTTTTAATCAAGTCTGAATGCCTTTTTAAAGACATAGGTCAAAACAAAAATTGTGGACTGAAATGCTCTGACAGCACTGTGTACCAGATCAAACAATGCTAGCTGTCCCTTTTGTCCTTATTGCCTAAAAATCCAGTTACAGCAGATGATATTTTCCTCAAACATCCCTTTAGAGGCAGACAAATTCTGCATTTTTAAAAAACTGCATATTGGGGATCTTGATTCAGTCTGTCAAGCACTCTTCTAAGATTCACTATGTGACCTTGAAAATATGAATCCATGACTCCAAAGGAATAACGATGCATTCCACTCCTCTCTGACTGCATATACCTTACTAGCTCCTGAAAGCCAGAAAAAAAAAATTTGCTCTTGAGTAAACAAACCACCTTTCCATCTCTCTCTTCTTCCCTTCAGGTAGTCCACATGGTTAGAAGAATTTATTTAAGATGGTCCATCAGGAAAAAAAAGCTCTAGAATCAGCTTTGTGAAGAGACTGTTATTTTATCTGGATTTTTTTTTTTTAATAAAGCCCCATTCAGATTTTATAGTCCCGATACTGATATGACATGCGTAAAATGATGGCACAAAATAGCATCTGCATTCAAAGATCACTCTGAGAATTTGTGCAATGCAGAAAACACCTACATAATTTCCATCAAGTATCTTTCATCGCTGGTAAATATGAAAAGGTTTAACTTGGTATAACTAAGAAAAGTCATTGAAAGTGAAAGTGGATTTTCTCTAAATATGCATATTCTTACTTGCTGTGGTGGGTTGACCTTGGCTGGCTACCAGATGCCCACCCAGATGTTCTCTCATTCCCCCTCCTAAACAGGACAGGGGAGAAAATAACACAGAAAACCTCATGGGATGAGATGGAGACAGGGAGATCAGTCATCTGTTACTAGCATGAGCAAAACAGTCTCAACTTGGGAAAAAATGATTTAATTTATTGCCAAATAAAAATAGAGTAGGATGGTGAGAAACAAAGACAAAAACTAAAACACCTTCCCTCCAGCCACCCTATTCTTCCCAGGCCCAGCTTCACCCCTTCGTTCCTGACTCCTCTACCCGCCCCTACCCTGAGCAGCGCAGAGGAGGGTGCGGAACGGGGGGTTGCACTCAGTTCATAACAATTACTGTCTGCCATTCCTTCCTCCTCACACTTTTCCCCTGCTCCAGCTTGGGTCCTTTCCACAGGCTTCAGGAAAATACCTGCTCCACTGGGGTCTCTCCAAGACCACCTCTTCCCCTCCTTCTTCACCGACCTTGGGGTCTGCAGGGCTGTTTCTCTCGCATTTTTTCCTCACTCCTCTCACTGCTGCATGGCATTTTTTGCCCTATCTGACATATGCTTTCTCAGAGGCCACCATCTTGTCCGAGGGGCTCAGCCGTGCCCTGCGGTGGGTCGGCTGGAACCGGCTGGAACCGGCTGTGTCCGGCACGGGGCAGCCCCAGCCTCTCCTCACAGAGGCCGCCCTGCAGAACCCGCTGCCTGCGCCTGGGCACCTGCACCCCGTACACTTGCACACACAAAATATTAACAGCTGTCCATGTATAAAGTCTAAATCGTAAGTACAGGTAAGAGTGCTGGTTTTGAATCCAATTTTTTTTTTAACGATAATTCAGAAAAAATGAATTTGAAAATGTAATTAAATTTCATTTCACTAATGACAGACTGAAGCCAGAGTCACGCTGTAAGTGAGCATCAGCCGAAAGCTAATCTGAGCACTTCCTATCACTCCAGCTGCTTGTTTCTTCAGACACATCTCTTCCTCAACTTTATAATAGTTTTGCCACTGAGTCTTATTACACATATGAAATCTGCTGACTTAGTAACCCACCTGTCTTCATGTCTTCAGGAGACAGTTTTCATTTTACAGTTCTTCATTTTAATAAATGATAATTACATAATTGTATTGGGTCTGGCTGAGATGGAGTTAATAGTCCCCATAGCAGCCCTCACAGCACTGTGCTCTGCATCAGTAGCTAGAAAGGTGTTGATAACACACCAGTGTTTTGGCTACTGCTGAGCAGCGCTGGCACAGCATCAAGGCTGTCTCTCCAACATTTTTGCCCCCCCCCCAACAGCAGGCTGGGGCTGGGCAAGATCTTGGGAGGGGACATAACCAGGACAGCTGACCTAAACTAACCAAACAGATATTCCATACCATATGACGTCAGCTCAGATATAAAAGCTAAGTAAAGGGAGACGGAAGGGGGACATTTTTGTCTTCCGGAGCAACCACCACGCGTGCTGAAGCCCTGCTTCCCAGCAAGTGGCTAGACATCGCCTGCTGATGGGAAGTAGAGAATAACATCATTTGGTTTTCTTTGCTTTCGTGTGCGACCTTTGCTTTCACTTTATTAAACTGTCCTTATCTTGACCCATGAGCCCTTTGTCATATTTCCTCCCCCCTGTCCAGCTGAGGAGGGGGAGTGATAGAACGGATTTGGTGGGCACCTGGCGCCCAACCAGGGTCAACCTACCACAATAATGCATGGAGCACTAGAAGTGGAGATTTAACTCGGTAGTGTATGGTTAAGAGGTAAAATATGAAGAGCCTATGTTTTGTAAATTCTTAAATGCTCCTGTATTCACGAGCGATTCCAATCCAAAAGCCTGAAGACTCCTGCACAGCATGTACGTATTTGTTCTTTATATTATAGATTTCTTGACGTAACTGCTGAGGTTCTGGAAACTGATTCCAAAGAGAGACTTACAGGGCTGACAACGACTATTTCAGATTATCATCACTTGTGTAAATAAAGAGTGCCTAGCCTCCCATTGCAGCATGCAATGGTTTCAAATAGCATTAAGAAGTCTTGATTATGTCAGTGTTCAATTAAAGCTAATGATATTGCTTTCTAGTTAATTTTGGTTTTGTTTCCTTAAAGCAAGGTGGCAAAATAACTTCATTAAGTAGATTTTTAAACATACAATTTTTTACTAATTATGGAATGGTAATGCCTTGATTGAAATATTCATTTTAAACTAGACAATCCCTCTCCTGAAATCTTACTTCATTCCATAATGTCAACTTGAAAGACAAAGATGGATTTGGGGAAAGGAAAATAGTAGTATTACTTGTGAAATAAAATAGTATTACTGGTGCAAAACTACACAAATTTTTCCCACATTTTTAAATAATAGCAGTAGAATATTGGGAAAATTGTCTTTTCTCAAAGCTTTAGAGATTCAAATATAAAGTATGTTCAAAATATTTTTTTTTTTAAGTAAAGATATTTCAAAACCTGGCTAAAACAACAATACAGGTTTTCATCACACAAGCAGTATCTTAGTTTCTCTGTTAGCTTCTTTTCCCTCTGTGATGGAAAATACATGGGAAGCAGCAACTCTGCACATTACTTCTGTCTGCTGGCAGGAGCAATTTTTTCCAAGGCTCACGTGCAAATTCTGATGATATAGTTATGCCATGCAAAGAGCACCTTAAGCTCCTTTAGTTATTTTAACAAAATTAGAAGGAAGCTTATTATCGAACCTATGTTATAGAAGAAAAATAAGCTGCTGCAGTCAATCAGTTTCAGGGCTGAAATACATTCTGATTTCCCATTTCCCACCCAACGTATAAGACACTCAAAAGTATTAAGGAAGTATATTAGTATATTGGAAAAGTACTTTACATTGGCTAAGAGCCTAGAAATCTACATCCTCTAGAGGTCAAGTCTTCCAGTTCATCATCATCTCATGCCTGGGAATAATTTAAAGCTTGAGACAATTCAGTACTTTAAAAGAATGAAAATATTTCATAAGAAAAAAACAACATTATAATTTCATGTTTTAGTAATGCTGGAGAAACTATTCAAATACAAGTCTGTTAAGGAAATTAACTTACTCATTAACTGAGTAGACAGGGATGATTCTAAGACTGCAAAAATATTTACAATAGCTTTATCATTTCAGCTGTATTTAATATCCACAGTTTGGCCTAAAAAGACTGAACATAAATGTAAAGTTAGGGAAGGTTAAAGTCTAAATACAATATGTACTTGAAAGGAAGACCAGAATGACTGCATGTCTCTGATGCTATCTTTTTAGGTACTATATGAAGTCAATTCACCTCAAAAAAATAAATACACACTACACTCTAATGACAGCAAAACTGCAGATGAATCTTTCTTACAACAAAAATATGGTCTGAAAAAACATTAACTAAGCCAGCCTTACAATAACATCTCTGACAAATTTAACGTCCCTATGGGCTATTTTTCCTTGATTACATAATGGACTTTAAGTATAAATACACAAAAGCATAGCATTAGTTTTAATATCATCTGACAGAATAAATGAGATTTAACTGCTCACTGCTCACAGATAATGCCCCATGTGTACAGGCATCTTCAATTTCAGAGTAAGATGCTGTATATGGATAAGTGTGTTAGCATGAGGTAGTGTTGGAAACATACTTAGATCTTCATGCTTTATATAAAAGTTTATACTTTTACATTTCTTCCTTCCATATGACATAGGTGAAACAGAAATTTTTATGCTAGAAAATAATATATATTATTTAAGAAGAAAGAGGAGTTTTTTTAACACAGAGTATACTTTTCTGAATCAATTAACAAAGTTGGAATGATAAAACTGTAGTATCTATTCATGATCTCTCTGAATTGAGAGCAATAATGTATTTTATTTGCATTTCTTGAGGGCCACGTACTGACATTTCTCGGGGGGGGGGGGGGGGGTTTTTTTTTTTTAAAGAATAGCTATTCTAAAGAAGATATCTAATTGTCAAATTTAAAGAACATTTGGACAAGACAAGACCTAACCTTCAAACTGCAATCTGAGACTGAATTTAAAAATAATGATTGCGTATGAGGTGGACTGATTCATCTAACTCACTTATTCAAAGAAGAAACTATTTAATATTCATTGTATAAAGTTTTTACTGAGAGAAAATTATTATTCCTGCTATCCTGATGAGGAGTGTAAATAATGATACATAATGTTTTTGATAAGCATATAAAAAGATCAGAATTTAAAAGATTTTATTTTGGTCATTCAGTACCAGAGCAAGAAACTGCACCATGAAGCTGTGAATCCATCATCTCTCATCATCATTAGATTTCAAATTATAGTCAAAAGAGAGATAGGATGGTTGCTGATGGTACAAATTATTTAATGAATAATGGTCAACATCTGCAAGCAGAAATATCACTATCAGGTTGACTGACAGTATCATGTGGATTGACTAAGTTTCAGGCAGCGTGAGAGAGTAGAACTGATATGCATTAACATGATCAGCAGTGTCACCTACAGTGTGATTAATAAGGGGTATGTCTCACTATGAATGATTAAATAAGGTTTCCCATAATTAGGTGAGATTGTGGGGTTTTTGACTGTTGCTCCTTAAAAAGCAGTATTTATGATAAAATATTCTAAAGATTCTCACTTCTTTACTTTCAGATACTTGAATACCAACTAATCAGTAGTTCTGATTATGGTGAATGACCTCTCTTTTCTTTCTGGATTTTTTTTTTTTTTTAATCTTCTTTCGCTTTTTCTGTTTTCATCCAGAGGAAAACCACTGATTAAGGCATCAAATAAATTTAGGAAAGAGAAAAAAATCTTGCCATGTTTAAGTAGCCTGACTGATAATATAAGTAAGTTGGAATTGTACTGCTACCCTTTCTGAGTAATTCCATCAGTAGGCACTTTCTGAAACAATTAAGAAGGGGTCTTAAAATATTCAGCGAAGAATAACACACTTTAATATTATTGTTCTTCCAACACTTCCCTTCCAGTATTTGTTCACACTACAGTGCTGTCTAAATGTTCATGCAAGTTTATAATCACATACTAGCCCTAGTACTTGCTAGAAGAGACTGCAGGCAAATTCTGATAGGTTATACACAAGGCATGGTACAATTTATGCGAGTCATATTCCAGCCAACGGTGAAATCTGCAACAGAAAGCTGCATCTCTCAAACTCAAATCAAGTTTCTTATACAATGTGTTCTCCAACACCTCTTAGAAATAGAAATTATTGCCTTTAAACAACAGCAGCACCCAGACAGGCATTTTGCACTTGTTTCTGAAGACGGGCTATCACTGAAGTGGAGAGAGAGAAGCAGGCAAACAGGCCCAGAGGTGTGCAGGGAAAGCAAAATAATTGTGAAGAAGGGCCCTGAACAAAGGAAGAAGAAAGAAAACTAAGATAAAAATTATCTCATATCAGTGATAGAGAGAAGTTATGCTTCTCGTTTAGCCTACACATCTCCTTCAATCTTGTTGATGAAAACATTTGCAGCTTCTTTTTTTTTTTCTAGAAGGCTAGACTAAAACAGTATTAACACTAAAATGATTGCCTCAAGTCTATATCTGCAAGTAAAAAAACCTGTTTCATTTTTTTCTTTGATTAATTTATTTCAAGCCCCAAATAAACATTTTCTTAAATTAATCTGGACTTTCTTGTGCCAATCCTAATCTGACAAAGTGGCTTTAAAAACTGTGGAAAAATCATAATGAAGGGGGAAAAAAGTCTTCAGTAAAGCTCTTGAGACTTCCAAGAGAGAATTTTAGTCTTCCAAAGTGATAAGAATAAAGAAGGAGGATGACAAAAAAACCATCTGAAATCAAGTCTTTGGGGACTGTAAATAAGCATGTATTGCATTTTAATACTGCCTTAACTTTTATGTCTAGAATGTTCTTTTTTCGTACATAATGAAAACATAAAACTGCACGGTAAAAGTTATCAAACCCCTGTCTGTTGATTATCAAAAGAAAAGAGTTTGGATTTTAGTGTTATCTGTCTTTCCAGCATGGATACTTTATTTTAGAAAGCCATCATGCTGATTATCATAATCTCAGTATACTCTGGATTAAAATTTTGGGGTTTAGTTTCTTATCTGAGAGATACTTTGAATCAATCTAAAATTATTTGTGAATAGTAGAAGCTGACTAAAGACTAAGTTTATCATACAAACCAGATATAAGTTCCTTTCAACATTATAAAGATGCCTTATTTAGAAATCTATCTTTAGTATTACCATATCAAAATCCTCAGGCAAGGCTGACATGAAACCTTACTTGGAGTGAAAAGAATTTCCAGCTAATGTCTGGAAATATCATCTACTGAACATTTATGCTCAGATCCCACATATTACCTGAGAGCTGAAGTGGAAAGCAAGTAAGACCAGGCTGATCACTTGAAAAAAATGGCCATCCTGTTTCTTAGATGAGAGATGCTGGAAATGTAAGCTAAAAATACTTCCATACAACCAATTTGCAAGGCAAAGAACACATTTAATATCTTCATTGATAAGGCAAACCTCTTTTCTTCTTTACCTGATGAAAGAAAATAATAAAAGATAGGGGTTTAATTTCATTAACAAACTTTTTTTTTCCTTGATTAAAACAAGATTAAAAAATCAGATTCAATTTAGAGGATAATTAATGGAAAGATATATATACATGTTTTGAAGCTGGGTTAGTGGTACCGTACAATAATTCTGCACAATCTTACTGAAAACCTACTTCTGTATTGATATAAGAAAGCCACTTTTTCATTCAAATTGGAATTTATACAGTGCTAAATCATGCATGATGAAATTACGGAATTGAAAATTTATACAGATTACAAAAGTCACAGAGTATGAAAGCCATAAAAATTGCTTGCACAATAAGAGAAATCTACTGAATAAAAGCTTATTTTGAGAGCAGGCACCTTTAAAAACATTCTGATTTTTCCAACATTCCTCTCAACTTTAAACCAACAGTTTCTGCCTTCATTTTATCTGATGAAGTAATCATATTAAGGACACTGTAACTATTATCATTTTACAAACAGCATAGGCCTATTAGCCAATCTTTTCAATACTGTATTTTGAAAAATACAGCAATATCTGTGGGAAACAAATGCCAAGGAACCATATGTGCAAGACTCGATTATTCATCTAATGCAGCTAGTTGTACTGATTCTATATAGACATGAAATTTGCTTTCAAGCAGGGATTATGTTTGGTTTTCATTTGTAGAGATTTGTACATAAGAGGTGCAACCCCATCAGTGTTCTAGTTGGGACTGAACATTTGAATCATATTTTGCAACCATCTCTGACTTGCTATCCATTGATTTGTGACATGAACTGGATTCCTTATGGATAAAATAAAACTGGAAGATGCACTGCAGGAGTTCACTTAATGCAGTGTAAATACAAAAAGCATTTAGACTAAGACTAATCCAAAGTAAAACACCCTGAAATGTATATGGTACAAATTCAAGGAATAGCACTTAACTAATGCAGGAAGAGTGAAGAGAATGACAATGTCCAGTTCAAATTAGAACTTTTTTCCATGAAAAAAATTAACATTTCATGGAAGATCAAGTAAATCAAACATTATTCAGAGTCTTTGTAAAGGAGGAAGAATAAAGGGGTAAAAAGAGCCTGACTTTCTACCTTGAGGCTTTGTACTTTTATCCAAAAACCAAGAAACAACTGGGTTCTGATCCCTGTTCTGCGGAATATTTACTCGTATAAAGTGGAAACATTTCAAACATGGGACTGAGAGTAGTCTTTTGCTCAATGATCATGAGACACCATTAGAAAGGACATATTAAAATCTCCTAACAAATAAGTAGAAATTGAGTTCAGTTCTCCCACCAGTGGAGACCCAAAGGAACTTCACTTGGGTTACTGTTGGGCATCCCACAATCCTGCCAGTCCCCACAGTAGGAAGGTAGGCTGCTGCAACTGCTGGTTAGAAATCAAATGCTACTCTGCATATGCCTGAGCATTTTAGTTCAGATCAGGAATGCACTCTTGAACTGAATCCTGATTTTTCCCACTCCGGCTCTGTGGTTCACATCAGAGAACAATCTTGAGGTGTATAAACTGGTTTCCTTTCAGAGGAAACTAAACTGGAAGATACATTCTAGAAATGAACTTCATGTGCTTCAGCAGCTGGTAAATCCAGCAGACCAGACTAGATTAGACTAGATCTATTCTGAAGTAAAATCCCCAACAGGAGGTGTGGATTTTGGATCCTTAACACCAACTGCTTCACTCTACAGCTTTGCTCCTATTACTCCACAATATTTATTAATAAGGATGCAGCCAGAGTCACAAATATCCCTTTCTTTCATTTTAAAAACAAGGACTCATCTCTCCCATTTGCTATCAGATTTACTTGAGGCTTTTATTTTCTAATTAACATTGAATTCAGAAAGCCAAGTTTACAGCTTACACATAGTAGCAAACAAAAATCTATGTCCAGTGACACCACATACACACAAAATTTTGTTGTTGGCATTAAGCTTAAGTGATTACCAGCTTTTCCACAGCTAGGAAAACTTCAGTCTTTCAATTACTTTTCCTTTTGAAAGCTTAATCAACACATTTTTTGCTACTTACTTCTAGCTAAGCTTTAAAAAAGGAAAAAAAAAAAAAAAAAGAAAGAAACCCAGCAAAAGATAATGCTTTCAGGAAGCTAAAGAATTTAAAGATCATGATGAAGTGGCATCTGAGTAAAGAGGTAGCAGAGCCATAAAAACTGGTGACACTATAAGTAGAACATTTCAGTTTACTTTTTGTAAATAAATGTAAATAATAGCTCAAATTTCAGTTTTATTAAGTGCCCTCTGCATGCTTGAAAGCCTTTCTTATTTAACATTTGCCAAAAGTAACTTTTTCCCCTTAAGCAATTGTGCTTACAGGATGCTCTCTGGAATTACATGAGAATACTATTTTTCCTGAAGCCTGCTTTGTTACAGTGATACAAATGCAAAGCCATTTCCATCCTGATTGACATTTAACACTGATAACACCTACTTATTTTACACTCTAGGACAGCAATTTAATTTTATTTTATAATTGTGTTCCTAATGATGAATTGGACAATTACCTCCTGAACAATTTGTATCAATATAGTCCTGATTCACATTCCAGAAAAGCAAGGTCAAGCGCTAACCCTCAAATAATGAGAAGAAACAGCTGAGGATGAAAGTCCATTTGAAAGCACAAACCTTAGGCTAACATATTAGTTTCTCCTCAAAGGAAGTTTTATGGCTTTGAAAATTGCTGTGTAGCAGTGTCTAGTTGCTTGTAAATCCAAGTCTCAGAGACAAGGCATGTCAAAGGAAAGGAATTTCCAGTATGGGGACAATAAGTAGATGTCAACCTATGCCTTTTTTTTCAAATGTATTTCTGAAAGAAGATAATAAATCCTTTGAAGTTTAGGCTGATTTGAAAATTTAAGCTGTCAAAGTTCAAACTCCTACTTAATTTTGCAAACCTCACTATTGCATAACCTCAAATACTTTGATCTTTTTTAGCTGCTTTACAGTGGGACTTGGAGCTTCTAGTTCTTTTTATATAACCAAAATGTCATATAAAAGTAAATGATGGAAAACTATTTTTCTAATTGCACACCTACAAAAATACAGGGCAGATCCACATTTCCACAATGCAACATTTTGCCCATCTTTTTTAATGTGTGGGTGTTTGTGTGCTCTGGATTCCACCCTTTTTAAGAGCTCTTCACACTACTTTAGAAAACCACAATCAGGGCTGTTCTTTCAGACAAATTGATGTCCTGGCCATTATGGTTGTTATATGCCCCATAGCATATTTTCAGCTGGATGCTCTGTACTTCATGTGCTCAAATAGAATGTTCCTAATTGCATTGTGCCCCTTATTATTATCTCTCTGCATAATTTTCTAATAGTGAAGGGAATATTTTGCCACTAAAGTGGTTGTGTATTACTGCTATGTTGTTGTGCACAATTAAACAGCTGTTGCATAGGTAATGTTGCAAAGGTGACTGCATTTTATTATGCTCAGTGAATACATTTTCTTGTATGCATCTATGATAAGGATAGCCATGAGACAAATTGTGTTCATCATGTATGTCTCCTCACCTTCACTCTGCCCACTAATCCATCTCCCTTAGAGATAGGTCTAGTTTATGCGAACTTTCTAACAAGTCTCATAAAAGTCTTTTGGAGAGGTATTCCTTGGCACAAAAACTTGCTCTCCACAGCCTTATGTGAGGAGAACAGTGAATAGACAGAATTCAACTGATTTTCAGTCTAGCTTCTGAAACCACACTAAACCAAAGGACACATACTCAAAACAAAAAAATTCCCAAAACTACACAACCAAACACAGAAAAGTGACCTAAATCCAATTGCATGTGGCTTTTTCTGGCTGAAACACTTCTTTCTTTACTAGATTTTGTCTGAAAGAAACATTTTGTATGTTATGAAAAATCTAAACAAATACGAATATACTTGGGGCTTCTGTGAGGACAAAAAAACAACACAGATTTTTGGAGGAGGAGCAATATCTCCCTCATCCAATAACGTACCAGTCCTCCTCTTAGTGATAAATTGTACAGGAATAAAAATTCTTATAAACCATTACTTAAGATAATCACCCAAGACTATGCCAAAGAGAGAATTAAAATCAAGGATGCTCAGGTGAGCATCTCAACTACCAACATTACGGGAGATGGATTAGTGTGCAGAATGAAAATGAAAATAAATACATGATAAATGTAATTTGCTCCAGGGCTATCCCTATCACATATGTAATAGAAAAGTATATTCACTGAACATAATAAATGCCCTCAACCAAGCTTCACAGACAGACTTTTTTGTTTGGTAAAATCCTTTATATATAAAATACATAAATAGTCATTGAAATAGCTAGAATGGTTCTACAGCTCAGTAAAATAATTTTGAAGATATAGTTTAACTATTCTTTAACAGAAGATGGTATATTTAAATTTCCTTTTTTCTAGATGAGGACTCTCACCACCTCCTGGAGTTAGTAGATAAAAAACATGTATCAACATACATTCCAACAATTTTGTGAATATAGTCTTAAAGAACATTTTAATCCATCTTTATAATTCAAACATTGCATTTCCAGCTCCAAACTCCAGTAAATAATTGGCAACAAAGCTTACAGAAACTCATAAATACTTTTTTTGATCTTTAAGTCTTGTTGAACACAAGATCAAGAGTCCTGAGACATTAGTTTGGCTGGCAAAGCCATCAGAATAGTGTCTCAAATGAAGAACTGTATTTCTCCAGTCAACCTGTGCAGTGTTTCAAAACCTGAAGTTTACAAATAAATGGACTAAAAGAAAAAAACCTAACTCCTCCCCTAAACAGTAATATTTTTTCCATCTATTAAATATTTTCCAAGTTATTTGTTTGCTTTCTTTGCAAAATGTGTCATAACTGGAATACATGATGATGTAGTTTATGAGTTTGACTGGTAGGTGTCTGGAGTAAGCCATAAGCTACTGTGCTGTATGTCACTGAAGGAGGATGAAAACTCTTCATGAGTTCCAGTACATTGAAAATGAAGGAGGCTTATTGAATTATATATGCAAATGAGTAACATAATCAGTACAGTGCTTGATTTAATTTCTTATTAAATTCTGCTTACTATAGACTGTCCCCAAACTCTCACTTTTGATGCGTTGCATAATTTTGTACTGAAAATACTTACTACTTTGTTAAGGTTGTTAAGGGGCAATTTATCACTCAGAAGAGTCACTGTGGATTCTAAGAGGCATATCATGTGAAACATTTTTAGGAATGATGGGAGATGTGATAGGTGAAATGCATGCACAACTGATCCTCCATAATGAGACATATTAGAAGGAAGTGTCTATTGTAAAGGAGTTTCTACATTCAACAACAGTAGCTCTTCCCAAGTTGGCTGTGCCAAGGACTGAAGCAAGAGGTTACACTAAAGATGTTCACTGATGTTCAGGAACCCAAAAAAGCATGTCTCTGCCTTCCACTCTGTTATAGGCATTTATGTTTTTTTGCACATAATCAGTCTAGCATTCTGGGGGCTCAAGTGTGGCCAAGGTACAAATATTCTGCCTATAAACTTTTGCTTCTCTAGTAAATGTTCTGTCTCATGAGAAAAGTGTTAATGTTAAGTAGGTCTGAAAGGCCCTTGGAAAAAACAAAGTACGCTATATAAATGAACTACTGATAACACAACTACCACATTATTTAATACACCAGAAATATTTTTATGGACTCCTAATTTAGATTTCCCTCCCTCAAATTATTTTCTTTGATCTAAGGAAAAGAAGGTTGTTGACTGAATTGACAACTGTTGACTGACTGACAAGCCATTTTCTGGTTTTCTATGAACTTTTTTAAAAGGCTGTAGTTTTTCTTTGTGATTCAAAAGCTCTCTGCTTTCTTTGTTGTTTTTTTCTTAACTTAGGTATTGTGTTAGCAAACACATGGCTACTTAAGAAACAGAAGTACTGACAGATGGAAGGACTTGCCAGAAAGACACTTCTAAGAACTCTTCCTTCAGCAACATTGAAATCTACTCACTATTTTATTTAGTAAGCTTCCAATCTCTTCACAAATTACATATGAAAGTAAAGCTTAGTATTTCAAGAGCTGGCCAGTTTATGAAACCAGGTAAAATAAAATGAAATCAAAACTATACACAATAAGAGACTGCAATGTTATCATAAATCTAGATGTACGACGTTGGTTCAAACAAATTGCAAAAAACTGTGCAAGTAAAACTCACGTATACCATATTGTACTTTATGATATCACACCAATCAGTCCAAAATAATCTATACAAATTCTCACCCACCAGTAAACACTATTCAGCTCAAGAATCTTAGGACAAAAAAGAAAATTTCAGTTAAAAGTGGAGATGTCTCACTTATCCTCGTGACTGCTAATAAGATGTGAGACAAGCATACTGTTAAGAAATGTAAAATGCCTGTTATGCAGAACTTATTTGTAATTTAATTTAAGAGTTACTCATAGGCTGATAAGAAGCAGAGACATCTGTAGGGGGCAAATCAACCATAGGAAGTGGCAATTTACAGATTAGGACCCTCTTTCATAAAGGTATATAAATGTGTGCTAATTTCAAATATAAGAAAACATAAAGGAGCCAGTGGAAACATTTACTGCATAAAAATTTAAACAGACTGCACCCTGCTACAGATAAAAGGATTTTCTCCTTAAAGGTATAAGTCCTTTCATCTTTATAAACACAGCATTAAAGTGCAAAACCAGAATGCACTCCAATTATTTTTGGCCACATTAATTGCTCTTGTTTTGCTCATACGAGAAATCTCTCTTTGAGTTTAAAGGTATTATAGTTAAAATATGTGTATAAATCCAGTTTTCACCCCTAGATGTATAAATCATTATCTTTTATAGGTAATTTAGGAGTAGACAAATACACAATTATGTACAGAATGAAGAATTTATAGTGAACAAATAAATGGATAACGAAAATGAGAATTCAGAACTCTGAAGATGCCAGAATCAGTAAATACTTTTTTTGTTTGTTCACTGTTTTGCTTTGCCTTACTTTATGTAATACAATATGTTGATGTACTTGAATCTTCTCTCCAATGTGCCAGTGTCCTCCTTCTGGACCAACTTTATTGCTCTTCCATCACCTAATACTACCTAAACATCTTTTCTAGATTTGCTAACAGTGTATCCTCATACAGTGCTTTTCCTGGTTTGCTATATTACCTCTGAAAGCGTTTACACTTAGAAAACACAGGACTTTTTGAAGTATCCATAGAAATATAAAAATAGAATTAATATCAGGCTATTTAAAATAACAATGAAAATTTCTGGATGGAAAAATTAATTTTTTTTTCAAAATATACATACACAATTTTGTAAGATGAGGTCTTTCTATTTAAATTAATCTTTTATTAGATAATATATTCTATTCCTTGGAGTTATTTCTCTATACTATTATTGTAACTGAACATCCATTTCTATTAAATTTCTTGCACAAATTTTATGAACAGCAGTAGCATCCCATCTTTATAAGCATCTGCTTTACTCCAGTGAGAAGTGAAACCATAGTTACTTTTTAAAATTAAGGCTTAGTCACGTATATAATATTCACACAGCACATACATGCATTTCTTTTGTATAGAAAGGTACATTTGTGTGTATGTACTTGAGTCTTAACCCTTCCTCGAAAAAATACTTAATATCCCTGTGCCTCAGTCTTTCTAGGTGAAAAGAAGCTGGTATTCATAATGTTTTCTATGTCTGTATTGTTTGTTTACAAGTGCAAGGATAAAAAAAAAATCCTCTGAGCTTCTTTTATGTGGCTTTTTGGCACAACAAGGCTCCTCAGCACATTGATTTGAACTAGTGAAGTTGGTTGCTGTCAGGACAGAGTTACCTAAAAACAAAAGGGTAATGATTTTATTCCTGAAATATTCCTAAATACAATGTATAATCACAAGGACTAAATTAATAATAAGGTTTTATATATGTATGTATATCTGTAAAAGATACATTTGTACTTTGAAATTTTTACTAAAATTATTGTTCCATAACATATGTCTATTGCACACAGATATCCACTTTATGTTTGAAGACATTTTAAACATAAATAAGCATTACTTCTTTTTCCCTTCTGTCTCTGAAGGTAAAGTTGTAGTAATGTGTTTCATTCACGTAAACAAAGGATATGTAAAAAGATATGAAAGCTCCAAAATGAACTTAACCAGCTTTTCCATTAATAAAATAAACCTAGCCTATAAAATTTATTTATGAACCTACCATACTCCTTATATCTGATGCTGATGTGTCCAGCCAACCAGAAATTCAATAACAGATTGTATCATTCTGTGTGTTGTCCCTTCAGTTTACCCTGTAGCTTGAAAAAGGTTCATGGCAAAAAACTTTTTTATGACTGTTCAGTCTTTCCAAGATATATATTAATTTCTGCAAACTCAGTTCAACTTAATCTAAATTATAAAATGAACTAAACTAATTTACAAATTGCCCAACTTTCAAACCACCTCCGCTTCTGCCTTTTTTTGACTGGAGGTCCAATGGTCTACATTTGACATTAATCTGCACATTACTTTTGAGGTGCAACTAAGTATTACTCGTTCAAGAAGGAAGCCCACCCATGCTCCAAAAACTATGTTAAGAACACAAAACTTTTACTACAATATATGTAAACTGAATACCACATGGCTGATAGGGTCTACAGTTTAAATAACCTTCCATGTTATTTAAATATATTGGTACACTGTCAAATAACTGTTGTCTAGTATACCAGTATATTTGTATGCTCCATTTACACCAATTGTAGAAATACACTTTTGAAAATTACAGGATATCTGAATGCTTACTTTAAATGGGGCATAGGAGAAAATGTTCTCCAAATTCTATCACCATGCATCTGTACCTCAATATTTAAATTTTTATTTCATTTCACATTTTATTTGGCCTAAAGGAGGTAAAAAAGGATTAAAGCTGTGGAAAAAAATCCTTGTTCTTCCTGTTACCAATAAACTATTTTCCTGTACAGTGTGGATGACTACAGGGAAGAAAAAATAATGTAGATTTTGTGACAAAACCATGATGCCAGACACAATATAAATGGGAAAAGGACAAAAGATCTCTGAAAGGGCTGCGTGTGTTCAGCAAGATCTTCCAAAGCAGCATTGTCTGGCCACATGATGCTTTACAACATTACTTTTCCACCACCAGTGTCAATTAGAGGAAATACCAGCAAATTGTTTCCTGCTGAGGAGCAATTTCAAGCCAGGGTAGTAGGAAATGAACTGACACCAGCAGCAAGTGAAAACTACCTCCCATGTCTGACACCATCCCCGGAACTTAGACAGTTATGCTAAGGTTTATACAACATAAAGCTGTTGCTGCAATACAGCACTAAAAAAGTTTTGTACTGTTTGGAGAATTGTCCTTAACAAATCAGTTAAAACTTTTCTTGTGCTCTGTATACTGCAAAATTTAGTAGACATCAAACAAATCATGGCAGGGGTCAAAGCATGTATGTGTAGGTATAACTGAATATTTTTGTTCCACTTTCCACCTCATTCTTCATACTGCCAGTTAGTATTTCTTAAGTCTGTAGCATGCTTTTGCCTTGTTTACTCTAAAATTTCAGGAAGGAGTTAATTTCAGAAATACTGGTGCATGTAAACCATGACTTCTGACGACAGTAACATTGTTTGATTATTTAGAATGTTTGTAATTATACTTAGAAATAAGGAAGGAGAAAACTGAGAGCTTTTTCTGAATCTATTGTGTACAGTATAGCTATGGACAAGAAGAGAAAGTTCTTAATTGATTTTACAAGTCAAGGTAATAATCTGTGCTCTGCAGGCAGGTCCTCACTCCTAAAGGGTAACAAAAAAAATAAATCCCTGATGTGCCATATTTAGAAAAAAACTAAGCAGTTGCCAAGAGACTTCCTTTTCCAGATTAAAAATGTAGTAACTTCAGCATCATTTATGTGTTTGCAGATAATTTAAGGTAACTATTAAGCTTCTGTAACTCAGCAGGGAGTTATGTTATGGCTGTTTCATGGAAATTGTTATTATGAAGCACTCAGCAACAACATTTTATTTGTGTCTGATACTCCTACAAATATTGCCATTCTCCTCCTAAACTAAGCAGCAACAAACAACCTTTGAAGAGCATGTCTTATTCAAGACAGCATACGGTTTAAGAACCACCTGTTCATTTTGTCATTTCCACAGCTTGCTCTGAAATCCACTGAAAGTAAGTATGCTGAAGAAAAAATACCTGAAATGTTATGTACCCATTTCAGACTCTTAGCACCTTAGACAGTAATCTTTCTTTTCTCTAACAGCCATCTAGACACCTTTGCTGCACTATCCTCTAGTCAAAAGCAGTATTTACCGCACTAATCCCAGGCCAACTGTATCATGAGAGGCAGTAGCCTTTCACTATCTAATGCTGAAAACTGTTAAAAAAAAAAAAAAAGGCAGTAAAAAGCCCTTTATAGTATTGGCTTGTTTGGATTCAGAAAACTGTTTTGGCCTGAAAATGCTTAACTATTTCCTTTTGTCCATTCCTAAATTACTCTATTGCTAAAACTTAAAACTCACATTTTAAGTACAACTGGTTAACACAACAGCACTTGAATGCCATTTGTGTATTGGTTATACTGCCCAATTAACTAAATCTCTTTGTTAGGGCAGTCTCACCCTGCCATCATGATCAAGCATCAGAGTAATAAGCAATAGGTCTTTGTGCAGGAAAAGTAACATAAACACCTGGCGTCCTGACAAAACATGCGAACCGTTTTGAGGGCTTTGAATGGCTGATTCCATTATCTAAATGGTAAGTCATATACACATGAATTAGGTGAAGAAGATGCTTAAAGCTTTGATGTCTTTCACTGAAATGTACAGATCATGGTTTTTTTCAGGCTAAGTCGATATCATCACTGTCCATAAGAGAAGTGCTAGATGATATTTCAGAAAGTATCATACCTGGTCCTATGCTTTGGTCTACACACTCTGAAAGCCTCAAGGCTCCTGGAAAAGACAAAGACTTGACACTGGCTGTAAATCCCAGTTAGAGATTTTTCTCTTATCTGCATCTCTGAACACCACCATGTAAGAAGGAGAGGGTGTTATGATAGATTGCTCTCTAGATTCCCTATACATAAGCCATAGCTTAAAAATTCATCTGCTTTCTTCTTCAGTTTGGTCCTCTATATTCAGATCCTGTCTCAGAGCTTCACTAGATCATTCATCTGTTCTTAACAAGTACATTAATAACATGAATACTCTGCAAGGAGATCAAAAACATTTCTTGCTGGCCCTTGTCACTTTCAGATATCTTCTTTCTTTGCAGCCTGATGGTATTATACATTTGTGTTACTTACAGGCAAAAAACGAAACAAAGTGCTGTTCGCTTTCCTGACATATACTAGAGAAGTGGCTTTTACTGCAGCATCTCTTGGGAGTAATGTAATAAAAAGCCCACTTTTGGGCTAACCTATTCAAATTGGCCCTCAGAGCCTTTAGATATATTCTTGACATTTGTATCTATATAGCCTTTCCATCCTTACCTTCTTAAAAAAAATGTAAAATAAAACTTGTTTAATTTAGCTGAAGGTAAGTTTAATGCTGCAAAATTATTGACTTGAGAATTTAAATTTAAAGCCTTTCATCAGAGAAGTACAAGCTTTTTAGCAAAATTCTGCCTGCGGGTGTAGCACGTGATAAATGGAGCAGAGTGTTCCAATCACTTTTTATGTGGATAATAACTCTCTGTGATCAATTTCCACTCATTTATCTTTGTCTCCCTAATATGTGCATCCTGACTACTCCTTTTCTTGCATCTTTTGCCTAGATTCTCCATCTTCTCTATGGCACTTGGTTTCAGCATTATTAAAATTTATGGACTATAGAAAATTATTTCAGACTACACCCTTTCCTCAGTTTGCCACAACAATGTGCATGAATATACATTCAAATGATTTATACTAAAAGGTTTCCTAAAATACCAGATTATGTTCCCCACTCAGAAACATTGTCTCCCATTAATTTTTAAGAGAGGTTTTTGCTGAAAGTATGACTATAATGTAACATTTGCTTTACTATAGTCAAATTTACAATATTAAAAAGAAAAGAATTCATTATGGTAACAAAGCTAAGGAGACAAGGAAGAAAGAGAACTCAGCAGGCATAGATTTACTAAACTCAAGTACCTGTAACATTCATTATTAATGATGGAGGAGAAACCTAAACATATATCTAAAATTATCATTAATAAAATTATTATAATTCCATAGAAAGTATAGGTCTTTACAAGCTTACTCATGCCTTAGCTGAAGTATGCTATATTACAAATATTTCTACACACGAGAGCTGGAGAATATTTTGCTTACCTTTACAGTTAGATAAATTAAAGAAATCGCAGGAACTTGTATCTTCTGTCATCCAAGGGCAGTAAACCATCTGGAGTAGGATACTTACATGAATCAGGGAATTAGGTATGGAACTAAGAATCTTGTTTTGTTCCACACTGTTCTGACACTGCCCTTCAAAGTGCAACCCATCCCACAACGGAATCATCAACTAATTTTATGAGGCTACACCCTTTTCCATTATCAAGCCATTAACCAAAAATACTCAGTAAAACTTGAAAACACATCTTCAGAATAGATTATCTCCTCATTTGGTACTACAACAATGCTATTTAAATTTTGTAATCACTTGTGCATTTGTCTTTTCCTGGCTACACTTAAATTGTACATTAACTTGTTTATAAGTGGGTTAATTTAAAAAAAAAAAAAAAAAAAAGTCTTACTTAAGCTGTATGCAGTCAAGTTTAAGCAGTTATTCACTTTGGACTCTTTCTTGGGGACTCTGAGCATGTGGCTCCTTACAAAGTTAATTTTGCAAAGTCACCAAAGTCCTGCCTGTGCACTAATTTGTGGTTTTGTAGCTATCTGTACATCTGCTAGGAGAAGAAAAAATCTGTCGTGAATGTCCATAAGTACCTCTGCAAAGCAAGAACTTGTACCTGCATTAACTAATAAAGCATTCACCCACTTGTCTTAGGCCAGGTATACAGAACTCAATTTACCATTTGGCTTCACATTTTGATATTCAGTCATGGTTTCCTGACATGAATTATTGATTAATGCACTAAGTCTCAGGATATACGTAAAGGGCTCTGCCAAAAAATGCAAGTAAGATTGCTAGAAGGTTACAGAAAAATCACTAAGAGAGCATGAGTTTAATGGAAAAACTCTAGTACAAGTGGAAAATAGGTTCGTTTTATAAACACAAAATTATTCTAATTTGTTATTTAAAAAATTAAGCATACAGTGAGATACAATAGTATCAATACATACAATAACATTCAGCAGAATATTCTATGTAGACTGAGATGTTCATTGTGAGTGCTATGTCCTTATTTCACAACAAGGGAAAGACAATGCAAAACAACCAGTTAGACACAAACCAAAGGCTGGGCTTTGCTTCAAAAATTAATTTACTTGAATTAATACTGGAATTACCCATGATACAGGAATTACTTGAAAGCAGACTTGAAATGTAACAAATTTATTAGGTGATCAAGTGTTCACTAACATATTTATTAGTTTTACTTCTTTATAGCTTTTAGAAAAGACTTCAAACTTGATAACATTGTTCAGACTTACTCCAGTTACTCTAGTTTTGTGCTAGCTTTTGAAATTCTCTTTCTCCATTTTCTTCTAAATATTTGTCATTTCTTCTAAAATCTGGTCAATTTTTAAGTAGTCTTTTTATCACCAAGTATACTGGATACTCAGTCTGATTGGATGTTCAGAGAATAAACTCAAATTTTGTTTCCTTTACTTAATGTTGAACTATATTAGCTTATTTTGTGAGCAGGATAGCTGATACATTTTATTTTTCATGGAGTAGAATGAACAATCTAGCCCAAAATACAATTTGTATTTGACAAAATTTGTTTGTTTCTTGATGTATGTATGTGTTTTCATTGGTTTGTTGCTTTTTTTTAACTCTCTATTGGACAGTCTGGCTGCCCAAACACAAATTTTTCAGTTGAATTGCAGCTAATTTTCAGTGACTCAAAAGTAGTATACTCTATGATAATGCTTAGTTCTCAGTCTTGTTGTTCTTGTTACTTGCTACTACAAAAGATGTTTTATGACAGATTAAGGGAAGCTTTTTCCTCTTCACATCCATTGAAGCTTTAAAGATTCACTTTTGAAACTGCAGCTGTCTCCTTGATCTTGAACACTTTGGCAGGTGCTTTCATACTTTTTATTAAGTCAACCTTAGGATTACCTTTCCCTTCAAAGTTTTGAAACTTTTAGAGAGAAAGAAGGCAGCCCACTTTTGAAATTTGCAATGGAAGACAGCAGGAGCAAAATCATTAAAAATATTTTCATTGGGAAGCTCAAAGGAAGGGATTATTCCAATTTCATAAGAATCAATGACATCAGGCAAATACTACATTCATTTAGAAAGATAGATGACGATGAGACATCAAAAGGTTATCTGAAGATAAAACCCTCCAACTCTTCAAAAGATATTTTTTAAAATGCAAACTTCTACAGCATGACGGCTGATCAAAATGGAAGACTCTCAGATTTTAAAAACATTTCCTAAATAATTGTAAAATGTGTAATTTATAATGCTGTACACACATGAACATACAATATTATTTACAATACATTTCACATTTTACAACAAGTAATTCTGTCATTTTATGTTAATGAAGTTATAAGTCCCTAACTGAAGTCCTATGTAGTAAATACAAGGAAGGAATACCAGAAATAATTAGATCAAATTATATGAGGCAGTTTTTTCCAAAGCACCTAGGTGATACAGGTGCTTGCATATTATTGCCATTTGGGCTGTATTCAAAATCACCTTCTAGCTGTAGAAGCCAATATTAGGAAGTGAACGTGTGACATCTGTATATAAAGGACAGCTACAATTTTCAAAGTGGAAGAAGGGGTATAGGACCATCTTCTTACTAGAAGTTAATGGAAGCCAAAATCTAACTCCCTTTGGCCCTTTATAAACCTAAAATTTAGGTGATATGAAACATTGTCAAAATTAATAGATTCAATAAATTATGCAGCCAGGAGGCCCTGTCACCATCACTCTTGATCACCACCTGCATAACACAAACCATAGGAAATTCCTGAACTAGTTCCTTCTGCAATTTCAATGGACATGGTTTAATTGAAGTATATCTTTTCCAGAACATATCCAAACAAACTGTTTTTAACAGTTTTCAGTTCATTAAGCATGTATGTGACTCTGTGGGACTTTTTCTCCTAGTTGATTTGCATCAAAATAATTTAGCTGCTGAAGTGCCAAAAATTTACATTTCTATTTCAGACTTTGCTCTCTATGCACATAATATATGTAATCAAGTCATTGTCACCTGAGACAGAAACTGCAAGTTTTATAGTTCTGTGATGAACTCACCTTTATTTTTCTAAAATACAGACTAAACCAAATTTTACTGTGATGTATGCGGCTCTTTCTAAAGTCAGGAAAATGCCATCTCTAAGTTCAGCAGGTGATACAGGCCTTGTAAGTAAGAGGTGTTAAGCAAGCAACCCAGACTGAAGTCTCAATAATAATGTAGTTTTTCCTCACCACTACATTTTATAAATCAGTGCTTAGGGGTATAACTTACCTTCTTTAGCAGGATGTGATGATCTGCAGTAGATGTAATGTCTATCAGATTAGAGAAGTGTCTTATGTTTCATTCTCTAAGATGTAGACCCATAATAAAATAAAATAATTTATTTCTGAGCTCTCAGTGTTCTGAAGCACACAACGTAATTTTTCACTCCAGTTGACTCCCCCCAAACTTTTTGCCCACTCAGTCTAAGTAGATTATGAACAATTATTTTAACGTGCAGATGATATGAATTTTCCTACCTGGTAGATAGTCCTTCCTGTTTATTACTCAACTGCCCATTGCATTTAATTTCTCCTCTTTGCATTCCTTATGGTCTTGATTAATAGTTCCTGGCATCTTGATTTTGTGCTGGGCATTTCCATTATAATTCAATGTTTTTCACCACTCATAACTGTCATAGATTTATTACACTGCATGAATCAGATGTCTTCTATATCTTTCTTCATTTTCTGTTCAGTCAGATATACATTCAAGGTGGGTGCCAATGGACTTTAAATAACTGTTCTCTTAAGCAAACTGAAAATCCTGCTTTTCCTTTTTCAGTTTTATTCCTTTACTGAAGCACATCTTATATTGGTTATGAAGACAATTATTTTGATACGTCCATTTTTCCCATTAATAACAAATTTAATAGTATAATACTGAATATCTTTGCTTTCAACATAGTCCACAACGAGAGTGAAACTAATGCCACTGCTCTATATGCCCAGTGCGCTAAGGAATAGATATGGTAGAGCTTTAATTAAAGCAAAATAAACCAAACCAAAACAAAAAAAAAACCAACCACGAAACTACCAAGGAATGAAAATCACCCTCCCAACTCCCCCAAAAAAACCCAAACACCTCTCCAACCTACATAAAAAATTATTTTGTTTAGTTTTAAATGTTTTTAGATCCACTGTAAATGACAGTATGATATAGGAATTTCTGACATAGTACACAAATTACCAGCAGTTTTTAGTCACACTCTTCCACTTTAACCCAGAAATGCTTAAAAGGTATAAGCCTGAGCAGGAAAGAGCAAGTGAGCAAAAGGGTGAACAACCAAAAGAACAAGTGAGTGAAAGAAAGATAGAGAAACTGAGATTAGCTTCAGGCAATGGTCAAAGGCTTCTTCAGATGTGGGCCTGAGCTTCCAGCTTCCCTCAAAAAATCTAGAAGAAAAATCTGGTTCTAAACAGCCCTCAGCTTTCAGAGTCCAAAGAACCCAGGAGCTTTGTTAACAGTTCTCTTGCGTTCCCCAGTCCTGAACTTTTAAGGACTATATCTTTCTCACTATTGTTAATTCTTCAAGTCAAAATGAATCTGAAGTGTGTGATCCATACATGCCACTCTAAATCTGGCAATCCAGATTTCTATTTGCTTCCAACCTTCTTAGGATTTATATTGCAATCAATTCCAGAGCAATGAGGAATTTAAGCTATAAAATAGAAAGCTGCAATAAGAGCAGCCATCTTGAACCAGTGTATCATTATGGCATAAATGAAGGTGCTTGAGAGATTTCTGTCTTTTTTTTTTTTTTTTTTAAGAGCAGGATAGCTAGCTTTAATGCAATAATATTCCAATTTTTAAATGAAAAAGTGAAACTAATTGAATTTCAGGGTAAGCACTCAATTTCTCGGTATTGGTGATACTTTTCATTTTTGTTCAATCACACATCAGCTGACCCAAACTACTGCAAAATTTCACAGGAATGACAGTTGTCCTTTTATCCCTGCATTTTGTTCTATGGGCTTGGTGGACTGTAAATCCCAAGAAGTATCAAAATATCCTCCTGGTTAGGGTGCTATAATGTAATGTTAAAGTATAACATTTGGAAATAAAGAAATATGATGAGGTAGAAATATTTTGCAAAGCATTAGGGCCATCTCAATCAGTTCTGCTCTCTGAAATCTGGAAGATAAATACTTCAGCAATTACTGTGATGTTAAAAAATGCACAACAAAAAAAGGATGTACAGAATCATTTGCTCCATTCACTGTAAAATACACCACAAATAAAGATGAGATTCACAGAGATTCCTATCTTAATCATCATAAATATTTTCTGCATCTAAATTAGCCTGCAGGCACATATATATTTACGTATGTTTGTTCTGAACATTGCTAAAGAGTATTTTAAACATCATACTAACTATAATACTCGTGGTTCTCAAAGATTCCTTAAATAACTGTGTGTATACACTATATATATTAGTTAAGGAATCATTGAGACTCCTTATCTCATATATCAGTTCTCATAAGAAAATTCAAAAGGTGCCTTTCCTCCAGAAAAAAAGCCGACAGTGTAATGTCAAATTATATTTTTCTGCTTCCCAGCTTTTCAGTTGTAGAGCTGTGTAAAACAATGTTGAAAAAATACTTCTATTCTTGGGAGGGTAATCAGACTGCTAGACTTCCCACCAAGTGAAAGGAATAGGACTGTATTTAGTGATTATCTACTCTTGAAGGGGCCTAAGTCACCTTGTACAAGCACCACACAAGCATAGTTTTACAAATGGATGAAAAACTAAAGCTAGACATTCATTAAACCTGATTCCATCAAAGCTAGGAAATAGAGCATGACTTTTTGCTGGCTTTTGTTTTTGCAATGAAGAAACCTATTTAGGTATCTAATGGATTCCTTGTTGCTTGAACTCTTAAATTCAGAACAGTGCATCTTGCTCATAAATATCCTATTGCTGCAGCAAAAATTCAAAGCTTAAAACTAGCTAGTAAAGTTACGAATGCTGTAGGAGGCAAGGGCAGATGATCTCTTCAGGCTGAATACCTCTATCCAAAGCTAAAGGCACATAATTAGCCTGGCCAACTCAGTACAAAAGGAACAGGGGAGGAGCAGGTGTTATATTGCTCTCTTCATGGAAAATGCTAACATACAAATGCATAAAAAAAAATATGTATTTCCCTCGCAAAGTTTAAATGAATCTTTGTCATAAAATGAAATATTACTATTAAAAAAAGTTTCCTGATGTATTAATGTGGCTGTATTCTTCATGCTCCTTTTCTCCTTTATTGGTATCTATCACTGCTCAGACTCTACTTTTTTTCCTGTACAGACATCCTTTCCTGGACCAGAGCAGCGATGCAGTACAAGAGGTGTTACCTGGGACCTCCTTCACCAACCGAGAGTCATAACATTTCCACTGCATCTTTACTTTTCTGCCACAGGTTTTCCTCTAAATCATGTTGGTTTTATTAATTTTATTTCGTTTGTTCTTAATATTATTTTACAACAGTATTTGGATTGTTCTTTCTTCTCAGAAGCCCTAGAGGAAAGAGAATGATAAAGCCTAATTTTATTGCAATTCTTGCAGATTAAAAAAAAAAAAAGAAGAAATGTTTGCTTAGCTACATCAGAGATGAGAAGTCTTTTCTCCAATGTCTAGCAACTATAATCCAATTAAATATCTTGAGAAAGTTTGATTAGTCTGAAATTTAATTCTTTGACAACAAAAATCTTTACTGGAACATTTTTATGTTATGACAGGTAGCTGCAATGAGAGAATCAAGAAATGAATTGGTGCAGGTGAGTTGCTTCTGAAAAGCAAAGAAATTTGGCCAAAATTTTCACCAACTCCTAATGCTTCTCAGGATTAAAAGTAGACTTGGATACTTCCTCTCCCAGTGTGACAGTAGAGCTGGGACAGGCATCCTACATGTACCTCACTTCCCTTTTGCTGATCTGCAATTCGGTTCAAAGAGCGTTGCCAATATTCATACTCATATACTCTTATTTCTTTCCTTCTTGATAAAACCCTACTTAACAGCCCTTTCCCTGCTGTTCTATGCACTTCTGAAGGTCCTTTTGCCACTTGCTCCTCTGTTAAACTCTCTATTCAGTTGCGAACTTAAATTTCTGGTATACTTTTGCGCACAGCACAGAATGTCCTCAGTGACCTTTCATTTTCCTGACAACTATAACAGACCACAAAAAAATCAACAAGAAGCAAAGAGCAGTGGAGAAGCTAACTTTCTTAATGTAAACACAAATAAGAATTCAGACCAGAAAAACCCAAGGAAAAATGTTGGCATTCTCTTTTCAGGGCGGCTGGATATTTGAGGAACCAGCAATCTCATGTTTGCTTCAGGATTAAAAAAAAAAAAGGAAATAATCAAGGTTTCAAGCACACACCCTCCAAAATTACGTAAAAACATGCTGAGCCAGCCTACTAGCAAAGACATGGCCTGTACACGCTGTTCCCATAACATTTTGTACGTTCTCGCCTCACGTGACACAGCAACAAAGTCGAAGTCCTGCAATGTCTAACCTTGCTGTAGCCACTGGATCTGAGCCGGGACTGCCACCTCCTCCATCCGCCCCCAAGAGCCTGGCACCTGCCCTCTCTGTTCCTCCAGCACCCCACACGCACTCCTTTGTCAGCTTAGGCAGAAAGCTCCTGAGAAGCCTGCTCGACGTTCAAAGCCCGAGAGCAAAGCAGCCCACCCTACTTGCACATGAGCGACCACAGCCGCTGTAAGCCAAGCTCTGCCACAGGGACCTCACCACCCTGGAGTCCAGGCAGTGGCAAATTGATTGAGATCACAGGTGGTCTATATCTATGGGCTTCTTTTATTAGCTCTACTAAATTAACTACTCCTTTCTTGATGGCTCACTTCTGTAGATGTAGGATGTTAACAGTAAAAGCCACACCTTTCTCTGGCCAGTGCCATTTTCCTAGCTTTCTTTTGCATGAGGAAAAAACCAAACCAAACCACTCTAATTACACAGGCTCCACATTGTTTCCATTAGGAATACGAAAAACACCTGCAGAACGTTCTCTCCTTGCTCCCCTCTTTCCTCCAGAGGTTTCCTTTTATCACTCCCAAAGCTGTCAAGCTTCTTAGGAAACAATCGGGCTTGACAGTTCTGGGGTTAAGAATAATATGTTGTCGTCTTACGTCCCAGCAGACATGCACTGAGCAATTTATCACAGTCCAAACAGCAGGGTTGTACTATCTCATATTAAATGCAAGAGCCTTATCTAAAAATGTGATCCCATGTGTGGTTAGTGAATTTGGTTTGAAATACCATGTATTTATTCAGATCTTTGTTTCAGTGTTAATCCTCCATCTGACAGCACCTCGGATCTCTTTGCTAAACATTGCTATACAAATGCCACTTTATGCTAATTAAAATGAAAGATTTCAGCTATTGTTTATTTATTAATTCAACCAAGATGCTTGTAAATAAGACAGCACCAGGGCAGGGGGGGTGGAGAAAGAAAAAAAAAAAGCTTGCATTAGACTTGCAAATTATGTCTGTAGGGTGTCAACTTTGGTCCGTGGAAATTAATGGTTTGTAACAGAGCTAGTTATTTCCTCTTAGATTACATCATTTATTATAGACCAATTATAAACAAACAGTAACTCTGATACAATTACAAGTATAATAAATACACCAAAATATAACATACTTTTGTGGATCACAAAAAACATAAAAGCATAGCTGGTGGAAAGGATTATCTAAAATTTCACTAGCTTGGGTAGTATCATAGTATCATTGTAGTAACGTGGCTGCTATTACTGGGATATGTAAAGTAGTTAACGATATATTGTCTTTATTGTGTGTAGATCCTAAGGGATTTTTCCTGTCTCTTGCTCTTCATTTCCACCATCTTCTCTTTTTGTATACATATATGTGACGTGTGTATATATATACACTAACATACACACTCCAGGTCTGAAGTATTTGTCTCTGTAGAGGTTACACATAAGGTTTGGCACAGATTTTTCCTGTCCGTTTGCACCTGACTAGAGCAGCACTTTGTACGTTTCTTCTCTGCTGCATCGTGCTCCTCTTTTAATACAAAAATCAGAAGGGAATGACAAGGAAAGCACAGAGCTGACAGCAGAGGATTGCTCAGCTTTGGCACTTGTCCACTTTATCAGAGCAGGCTCAGAGAAAAAGATGGGTGCCCAGCAGAGCAAACCAATTCTTTTTTTGCTGTGTATTCCAAGGAGATTACTAACAGTCAGATCACCAACAGCATAGGTTCTGATTAACTATTTTAGAGAAAAAGAGGACAATGAAAACTGTCTTGAAGCCTGAGCATGAAACTTCATGGTATGGAAAAAAAAAAGGTCATTTGCAGGAGTGGGATTTTCAAGGCCTTGAAAGGCCAGCCTAACTCTTAAGGGACATTCAAATGCGGCAAAGAAATCCAGACTAAAAACAAGCATAGAAACATAAGTCTCTTTGTCTTCCTGCCAGCCAGGACTACTCAGTGTCACAGCCACATTGGTACAACATTTCTCTGTGCTTAGTCTAATGAAAAGACAGGACATGTCCACCTGATGAACAAGGGAAAAACTAATGAAAAAACCCTCTATATTGCTGCCAGGCATGCAATATTATCCACCCATGGGCTTAAGAAACAACCCACTTGTATACCTAGTAAGTATGCTGCATTCCTACCCATTTTTGAGGAACTTCTCCCTGAAAATAAGACTGAACTTATTCTTCTTCCTCCTTTCTGGATTGCAAATCTATTTAAATTTATCAGCCTTCCTTTGAGCTCCTTGGCTGTTTTGTAGCTCCTCAACTAGCTTCTTCTAGAATACCTGTTATTAAGACAGGTGGATCCTATTTACTAATGTCCTTAATTACACAAAGGGATAACACAGATCCTTTGTCTTACATAAATAGAGAAGCAGTACAATGATAGTCCCACAACAAGGATTTTATCATGGTTTTCAGATAACTGCCTTTACCAAATGAAGTTGCATCATAATTCTACAAAAGGATTTTCTTAAAGAAGAACCAGACTATGTAGTAATTTTGTATTAGTATATGTGTACCTAGGTATGAGAATTCAATTCATAACTTCTCTGCATGTTTACTTGTAGCCAGAACATTATACTTATAAAGAGGACTGATCACTCACCTGAGCTGGCTATCACTATGGTTTCTTTTATCCTTGTGGCTCTTCTTTCATCTGAGTTTTTCAGTCTGTTACAGAGTTGTATAGAAACTATTGAAAACTGTAAATTGCAGTTTTTAGTATGAGCCAGGAAAACTTCAGATACGTTTCCTTTAGGCACTGCTGGTCTCTAAAGTGTTAATGCATTTGTTTCTCTGTAATGAAGAAGTCACTAATCAGAATGCCTTTACCGTATTGTTTTGTATTCTATTGGCATTTTATATAAAAAACCCTCCTATATTCAAGTATATTTTATCACAGGGTGCCTTCAAGCCCAATCCTCCAGACTAGAGCAGTATTTTATTGTTAATGTCCTCATTTGGAAGACAGGATTAAGGAAATTTCTGTGAGAAAAGACTGCACAATGAAGGGATCAATAAAGCGACTAAATGTTGAGAATACTGAAAGCGGGACAAATCAGTCACATCTTGCATGAAGCTAGGGTGAGCAAAGGGCCTACAGCAATATCAGTGAGAGACAGGAGACTGGAAAGGCATCTCTAGTCTTGCTATCTTGGCTACATGGGAGAAAACTCTTCTTATGCCTGCCCATGGTCTATGGGTCTATAGCTTGTCTCTGACTGGATACTTGAGTGATGGGACCACCATGACCATCCTTTTCTTCAATGTTTAAACTTTCTAAAAGTTTGACACTTTAGCACTGTTTTTACTAGCTCTATTTGTGTCAATTATCTTAACACCCTTCTCCTTCTGTGACCTTAACTGAGAACAGTGTCCTAAGGCCTGAATATTAGACACATGTAGCCTCCAGAGAATAAGATGCACAAATCATTGTAGCTGTAGTTTTCCCCTACATACACTGAAATGAACACAATTCACTATTCAGCTCTATAGCATAAGATTTCATTGAAGCCACGAAGGCCAATTCGGCCCATGCAGAGTAATTGCAATACGGGAATTTAAATTATTGGCAAGGATTTTCAATATCATTGAAAATGAGGGGTTAAACATGTTTCTAATAACAGGCTAAATATAGAATAGGAAGCAGAAAGCAAGGATCTGAAAATGACAGAGTGTGTAAGAGACACAGATTTGCCAACTACAGTAAAGAGTAGAGAGAGATTCAAATAACAAGGTTAGTAGCCCAGTTTCTGTTTAAATAACTGTGCTGGCCTACAATGAAAATAAAGGTGATTAAAGCAGTCCCAGCTCCAATTTAATGTGTCATACTCCCTTGAGAACATAGATCAGAGCTTCCACAGCACTCTTCTTAAAGTGCTTTCAGGCAGAGAAGATGGTTAATGGTGAACCAAACCCTTTCTCAGAATTAAAGAAATACTGGGGAGGGGGGAAGCGGGGGGAACTGAACAAAAATCCAGTGTAATTTCCTTGCATTGTCTGAACTGGTACCAAAATATTTTTTATAGACAACAAAAGTCACTGCAGTGAAAAAAAGTCTTGTTATAACAAATATGAACTGAACCAATGTTTAATGAACTGGCAGAAGAGAGGGTAAGTAACAAGTAGAAATATTTCCATGGGTTTACGCATCTTCTGGTTTTCGACAAGTGCAAGCAGAAGAAAGACAACTATCAATTTTAAAATATGTATTTAGAGGCTATAAATGTTCACATGTATGTACCTGCATTCAGGTGTTGATAGAGTTGATTTTTTTCAGTGTTACCACCTAATTTCGGAATCTACTGTTTACTGCTCAGATCTTCTGAAAATCAAGCCCTACATTTATGTCTGTGTGTGAGCAGATTCCTACTTCCACCGTTGAAATGGATTTTTGAATGGAGTCGGAAATCTTCTCACAAAAGGACTATCTCTGTCTCTGCACATTCTCATACAATGAGGTAGTTGAATAACTATATCCCACACCAGAATTGGGAAAAAAAAAAAGTGAACTAAGAGACAGGATGCTAGCCTGGACTTAGGAGATATTTGGCCACTTCCTTTGTTGTGCTGGAAGCGTTCTGTGTGAGGAGCTCAAGTCTGTGGTGATGAATGGAAATGTATCACTGTCTTAGGGTGTTAACAGAGGTTTTCATCTGAACCTCCACCCCAAATTTCATTGATAAAAGTCTTCTAGGTGTCCTGCTTTTTGGAGTTTTCTTGCAGATTTTTGTCTTATTTTAAGACAACAGACAAGCAGAAAGATTATCTTGTGTCCTCTGTCCTGAGACAAATAATTTAATTTTTTTCCAGAGGTAGCGAAGTAGAATCTGACCTATAAATGTTGTTCGAGATTAGAGCCATTCAGACAGAATTGTATTGCAACATAGTTTAGAAAAGAAAAATACCTCATTTGAGCTAGTAATTGTTTGAAGAATGCAAAGTGATTTCTAAAATTGATGCAAGAAATTCTGGAAGAAATTCAGTTATTCTTACCTTGGAAGTAAGTCTGATCCTGTACGGTTTTCTCAGGCTAGAATCCCAGTGACTTCAGTAGGTTGGCACGGCTTAATACTCAACACTACAAATATCACACATACATAATCTTACTTATGTCATTTCCTCAAAGGGAAATTTGATAGGTGAAGTGAGATGTGAGAATAATGAGCATACACAAGCTATTCTGAGTATTCAAGCCATTTTTGCAATCATCTACTCAAAACAAGAGACCTTAAAATCAATGGGACACTACAAACAAACTGAGGCAAAGTATCCGGTCCATCAGCAAACAGAAATAAACAGCAAGATGTTTCTTATGCAGTACACACATGAGCCAGTATCAATATTGAAATCTTAAAGTCAGTATCCACAAACAACAAACCCCTAGCATTTAACTGAACAACATTTATGCTATGCCAATGCAAGGAAGCTTGTACTCTGTGTTTTAATCTTTTTTTTTTTTTTAACAATAAAGGTGAAGCTAAAAATCCAATACATGAATTAATTAAAATAAATTGGGAAAATAAAAGGTGATGTCTGTAGTTGGTATTGGGTTTTTTTTAGTTCATTTGTTATTTAACCAGGAGGACCTCTGAGTCAGTCATATATTTGAGTATTGAACTAGGTTTTCATGTGTACATAAGTCAACAGTCTTTTAATGGCTATCTGTAGATCAAAAATAGCTTGAGGTGAAACCTCAGTACATGGTATTCAGAAACAATAACTACCAAGCTATCAGTGTAGCTATCAGCTACACTGATCTATATGTTCCATATTTTAGCTTTAGGCATTTAAAAAAAAAAACAAAACAAAACCAAGATTATTTTTATAGAAATAGTGCTTCTGGAATTGATCTGTGGAAATGGCAAGACTAAACTGTGACATGATTTTGAGAAATTCTGCAAGATTATGATGGATTCAATACCTTTTATGGCCAGTGGCCTCTGTATAAGAAATACTGTAAAGCAAAAACAGTTCTCTCTAAGACTAAGGTCCAAGGGAATGGATTTTGGGGTAAAAAAGTTTATGCCCTGAGGACCCTGAATAGTCACCAAGAAAACATTTTATTCCATATATTAATCCCTGCCTACTAGCTGCTTAGAATTTACCAACTATTTTATACTATTTGCAACTTACACACTGGCAATGTGTTTTGGATTATAGTCTTCCTAAAAATTTGAGCTGACTGAAAAATGGCAAAACTAAGGAGCACATGTCTTAGGGTAGCTTAAAATAACTGTGACACCTTCTGCATCAAGTCCTTCAACTTGTGTCTTCTACAGATAATTTCTGGAGCCAGTAATGTCATGGCTGACTAAATAGCTGGATTTGTGGGAGTGAATTTAAGATCTCAGAAAAGTAAGCTGCATACACACCATAATTATGGTTATATACGTGGTTAAGTACCCACACAGGCAAACCCCAGTCTTCATTTCTATACTATGTATATAGTATATTGTATCTCCGCAGTATATGTACTCCTTTTTGATCTCCTGACTGTTGTTAATTCTACACCATTTGAACTTGGGCTTTGTTAAGAACAACATTTTGGACCTGACTGGACTTCTAAAAAAAAAGTAAAAACAAATAGAAGGTACCTTGTGCTATTTTTTAATTTAAATAGACATAATATTGCCTCCTCTTACAGGTTTATTACAAGTGTGAGTTAATGTTTATGTGTTTTAGCTTATTGCAAATATAAACCACAAAAAATATACATAAATGACAGTGACAATGGGATTTCCAGTGACACAATAACATTTGTAATTGCCTTTGACAAAATCTCTGATTTTAAAATGCTTGGTGACTGTCAAGATAAGCTTAAAGGTCTGAACTCTTCTCCCTCAGTGTTTTTTGAAAAGTAGTCTCTATAGAAGGAAGGAAGGAAGGACACCTTCAAAATCCCAATTTCTAATTTGATTTTCAATTCTCATAAAAAGGTTTCTTTTCATTATTCATTTCTGTAGGCTCCTGAGACTGCTTTTCAAATTTCCAGAGAAACAGTGCTGGAATTCAAAAAAGACTATACAGCATCTAAAAATAATAGGAAGCATTCAGTTTTACAATAACTGCAGTAATTAAATAACCAGCTTTGCCAGCCTCAATTTAAATGAGATTACTTATGGATGAGGTTTTTTCTCCCCCTTGGTCCTACCAAAATAAACCCCATGTTTCTTTAAATGAAGCTTGCTGATAATACATACCTGTCATGCCGTTCCCTTTGAGTGCTTGGGGAAATAAAAATTCATAGCAATTGATTGCCCTGTGTAGCCATGGATCCAGATGCCCTTTCAAATATTCATAAAGATCTCAAAGGGGTCCCTGTGGATCCCATTTGTCTGCTGTATATTTATATATCCCTCCAGTCTTCAGGAAAATTGTCAAACAAAAGTCACTTTTGCAGCTAGATATTATTGACTCTTTCTACCTTGTAGATTTTTGTATGCTCATGCTGCGTATTGTGAGTGAAAAATGGAACAAGATGAAGAAATGTTTATGAATATCATATACCAAGTCTTAAAAGTTCGTCATTAAAGCTGGGGGCTTGAAAGCTGCTACTGATCATAAATGGATGAAAGAAAAGGACAAAAGTGTTAAAATTGGAGTCAAGTGGAGCAAAATCTGAGATAAAAATAAAGGACAAAAATGTCACATTTGCACTCAAAGTCAGACCACTAGATTCAGAGCTACATTCCTGCTGTGCATTCAAAACCTCTCACTGAGATCAATGTAAAGATTAAGTGAGCACAAATATAAAGCTATTTTTTAAAGTTTAACTCTCTTTTAGAAAATATTGTCAAGGTATTAAGTGTGTGAAACATATCTTATTCAACTGGCAATTTAAAGGGATCTTCCTTTCCCCAGCTCTCCCTAGTAAGTTACCCATTTGCAGAATCCTAATAATGTTGGGAACAACTTTTAAGCCCTTCTGTAAATGCTTTGTCTTATCTGTTCTATTCAAAAAGTCATGGAGCAGAAGGTACTCATCCAACCTTACAGAAAAATCCATACAGTTTGCAGGATAAAATTCCAGCCACATAACAATTTAGGAGTTGGCAGCCAGTTTCCATTTCCAACTTTCATACTCACTGAGATTTTCAACTTCTATTTGTGTCTCTTTTTAAGAGAATATTGCAAAACTATGTTCCCAAAATGCTCTAAACAGAAGACAGTGGAAACCCAAAGTGCTTCCTGAACTCTTCAATCCTTACTCTGCTCTGCAGCAGCTGCAATTAACTTGAACAGGCCATCACTATTGACACTGGTCCCATCGCCTTGCTCCAGCAGAGCATGACAACAGGAGTGCAACAGAGAGCCAGAACCTGGGTAGGCAAAGAGTCTTGTCTGTCACCAGTCATTTCCATTCTGCTGCTCAGGAAATAACTGCAGTTCAGAGTCCAGGAGTTAATTAGAAATGTAGCAGCTATTCTATCACCTATGAAGTAATGACATAAGCTAAGCTAATGTCTGTAATGCAGAATACTATTGAAAGACAATTAGGTATCATGATACCTGTCATGAATTCCCACCATGTAGAGCTATGAGTTGAGACACAAAATTTAAAGTACATCAGCATCAGTATATGTTAATCCAGGAGACTTATTCTGAGACATAGTATTCTTACCCATCAGATTCTGAGGGCTTTTGTCAAGTGATTTTTCACAGTCTTCAAAAATACACTGACAAATATAATGACCCATGAAACAGACTTCAACAAACCTCAGTAGAAGGGATGTGGTGACTTTTATTGTTGGTTTTAGTTTTAAAAAAAATGAAAATAAGGAGGGATTGGGTTTGAGTTAAAGTGACTAGAAGAGAAAATAAACAGTGTATATGACTCTAAGTTCTATGATATTGTACAAAAGGACACAATGACACAATCAGTATGTAAAGTGAATGTGCATAGCACTTATTTTCTGCTTAAAAAGCAGCTGTTTTCTTATGTAATATCTTTCCCAGTTGAAATCAGGATGCAAACCAGAATGAAGTGAATGTTCACTGTGGACAGATTTCCTTCTGCTCTTGCTGGATTGGATGAATCCACAACAGCAGGAGGTTGGTCCTCTCTTGCATACTTAAGGAAACTCACAGAAAATGCAGAAAACAAATATAACACTGTGGGGCTAATTTAAACCTGCACGATAGGGAAATGAAGACACAAGTCTCTCCCCATAGCGTATGGAAAAGAGCAGGGGGTCACCATATGGACTGCAAAACATTTTGTAGAATGATTTAATTAAAATAGAATTAAAGTATCTGCTCTAAGTTCTATTGCTTTTGTGAGTTTTGTCAGATAGTCCACATAGCCTTAGCAAAGAAATGTAAGACAAAAGGCCTAACAATAAGTGTTAGCCATTAGCATTTTATGTGCTGAGTATGCTAATGTCCCCTTCTGTTACCTTAGTGGGCAAAATCCATTTGCAGAAACCAAGGAAGACTTTCTTAAGCTTAGGGCTATTAAATATGAATGAAAAGAAAGTGGAAAAGCTTGTCCTGAATGGATTGGATAACATCAAGGGCTTGGAAATTCTCTTGCAAGTGGTACCTGTACTACTGAAATTTTCAGTAAAGATTCTGGGATACACGCTGCAGGAGTTACTCTTTATGGTCCAGTTCACAATCCAATGTGAAGTCCAGTGGAAGAATGTGATTGTCTCTTCCTAATGCAAATTTTAGTGGAATTGTCTCGGATAGTTTCAACATGTTTTCAATGATTCTTTGCAATGGGTGCACTTACAAAGCAATTATTTGTTTCCTCATGATAATAATTGTGATGAAAAGATATTTAATAAATGGCAAAAAAAGAAAATACAGAATAATCAGCACATTTGATAGATTTCACCAGACAGAAGAAATGTCCAGTCTTCTGCATTTTAGGTCATAGATCCCCATTTCTTTTCTCTACTTCTTACTTTTTATATTGCAGAAATAAAAATAATTCTAATGAAACATTTGTTATGTGGTGCGTTGACCTTTGCTGGCTGCCAGGTGCCCGCCAAGCCGCTCTATCACTCCCCATTCTTTACAGGACAGGGGGAGAAAATACTGTGAAAAGCTCATGGGTCGAGATAAAGACAGGGAGAGATCACTTACAAGTGACTGTCATGGCAAAACAGACTGGACTTGGGAAGACTTGATGAAACCCTGGCACAGATTGCCCAGAGAGGTGGTAGATGCTCCATCCCTGGAAACATTCCAGGTCAGGCTGGATGGGGCTCTGAGCAACCTGATCTAGTTGAAGATGTCCCTGCTCATTGCAGGGGGTGGGGGGAGTGGCCTAGATGACCTTTAAGTGCTTTCCAACTCAAATTATTCTATGATTCTATGATTCTAAAAATTAATTTAATTTATTGCCAATTAAACAGAGTGTGAAAATGAGAACTAAGAATAAATCTAAAAACTCCTTCTCCCCACTATTCCCTTCTTCCCGGGCTCAACTTCACTCTCAACTTCTCTACCTCCTCCCCCCGAGCGGTGCAGAGGGGTGGGAAATGGGAGATGTGGTCAGTTCATAAGGCTTTCTCTGCCACTCCTTTCTCCTCACACTCTTCCCCTGCTCCAGTGTAGGTTCCCACCCATGGGAGACAGTCCTTCACAAACTGCTCCAATGTGGATCCTCTCTGTGGGCTGCAGTCCTTCAGGCACAGACTGCTCCAGCATGGCTTCCCTGCAGGGTCACAAGTCCTGCCAGAAAACCTGCTCCTGCCCGGGCTCCTCTCCATGGGCTGCAGTTCCTGCAAGGAGCCTGCTCCAGTGTGGGCTCTCCACAGGCTGCAGCTAAGAGCACATCCACCTGCTCTGGCATGGGGTCCTGCCCGGGCTGCAGGTGGAGATCTGCTCCACCGTGGACCTCCCTGGGCTGCAGGGGGACAGCCTGCCTCACCATGGGCTTCCCCACGGGCTGCAGGGGAATCTCTGCTCCTGCACATGGAGCACCTCCTCCCCCTCCTTCTTCACTGACCTGGGGGTCTGCAGGGCTGTCCCTCTCACACGTTCTCACTCCTCGCTCCCAGCTGCTGTTGCACAGCAGTTTTTACCCCTTCTTAAATCTGTTCTCCCAGAGGCATTACCACTGTCACTGATGGGCTCTGCTTTGGCCAGCAGCGGATCCGACTTGGAGCCAGAGCCAACTAGAACAGGCTCTGATTGACATGGGGGCAGCTCCTGGTGTGTTCTCACACAAGGCACCCCTGCAGCCCCCCTCTACCAAAACCTTGCCACATAAACCCAATATGGTTACTTTGATGCCACATTGTGACTCTCACCAGCTGGAGGGAAACTGAATTTTCATTTGGGTTAAAATATCCAGACAAAATCTTAACAGGGAATCTTCTGTAGATCAGACAGTCAGTACATGTGTAAATACACTCCACACTGAAATACATTCTTAGCAAATTTCTAAACTTCTGATTTCCAAAACAGAGACAATGTTTAGATAAAATTTTCTTCAAACAAGTCATGTGAACTAAAAAACAAATATTAAATTGCTCATTCAAATTCCTTAATTTCTACCAAGAAATTGCAGATTAATCAATATTCTTTGAAATCAGATTTGATTATTGTATCCCAAAACACTGCCCCATCCACAAATGGGAGGAAAAATAAAAATTGCTTTTATCTTTTATATATAGTTAACAGTTTCCGATTGAGGTAGTTTAACATTATCTTGAGATACTAGGCAATTAAAAATTAATTTTGAATCAATTAATGTGATTTGTTCTGTTTAATTGTGTCACTGATGGTACTCAACAGCACCTGGTGTGCTGCTACTGTCATTTTAGACATGCTCCAGGAAATCAGTGAAAGGAACATAAGGTTATGGTGAGTTCATCAGCAGTCCTTTTAGACCCTTGGTTTGGTGTGACTCATTCTTTTGTGACTATGCAATTAGTTTGGAATGGTGTGTAAAAATCTATTGCTTTGCAAATCAAGCTGATTTAAAGTATTGCCTAGCAGCAGAATTACCCTATAAGGAAACGAGGTGGGGGAAAATGGCAAGAAACTTTCTTTTTAAATGCTTTCATCAAAGAAATTGTGTTTGGCCGCATGTGTGCTGAGGAGAGTATGATAATGTGTGAACTTGAATTTGAGAGCTCCTGTACATAACAACCAAAGACAAAGAACAGGCATGTTCCTTCATTCCAGCTACAGTGTTTCAGAGGAAATTTTTTAAAATCATCTATTTAAATGAATTGAGAATTTGAAATGTATGCCCAGTGCATTTCCTATGCAATCAAAATCAAGTGTACTGTCTGATACTCCTCCAGCTTTTATGTGCTCACATACTAATTTTCCAGAAGCCATGATCAATGTTTCATTCAACACACAGATTGGACTGTGCTTTGGGGTGGAATAATTTGTCATCAAAGGTGGCAAGAGCATATAGAATGAAGCAGGGATTACAAGAAAAGCAGCCACAGTCTTACACATTAGTAAGTTAAGTGCTGCCCTGGAAAATTGCATGGTTTTCTCTAAATCTGCCACTGAGTTACAGTGTGTTATTGGAAAAAAAATCACATGAAATTAAACTTTCCCTGGATGCCTGGTAATTGCATGCTTCTGAGCCTGAGCCCCTGAAATGTTCATGCACTGAGAAGAAAAATGCTCTAAATTTTTAATTTTGAAAAACAGATTTCAGATTATTTAAATTAGCCCAAGTTAATGGATACTTTTGATTTTAGTCTCTTTTTTATTTGTCATTTGTAAAAATGGTGATGTAATACCAAATACTTGGAAATTGTGAAAATAAAGTCACCGGTCCATGAAGTATGCCAGTATAATTCAGTATCTCCCTATTTCTCCTGGGAAATTCATGCCCAGTCTTAGACCAATCATCTCCATACTTGATACCCTTGTGTTTATCACATAGAAGCATTTACCTTCTGGGACAGAAGAGCAGACACCTCATTACCATCACCTGACAGCAATAACTTCAGTGTGAAGTACCTGCTTGTGTCATTGACAAAACCATCTGTTTTCTTTTGCTAAGGCGGTGGCTGTAATCCTACTCTGCTGCTGATCAGGGTACCCACCAAAATTTGACTTACATCTTCAGCCCCTGGTTACTGACACAAAAGAACTATATTTATATCACTCTCATCCGAGATTTCTGATTTGTGACTTTACAATGCTAACACTCTGAAAGACAGTAGTGGCTAAGGTGATCTGCACTTGTTGCTGTATAATAGAGGCTTTGCTACTGCAAAGTGTTTAGAGGCAGACTTTACAAGTACCCTGGTATCTATCTATCACTCATTTCGACACTTAAAATCCTTTGGTAATGCAAGATATGAATGGGAAGAAAACTGCACAGAGAAAGGTGGAAGTATGTGTCTAAATTTTATAGAAGACTTCGTAAGAGGTAACACAGATCAGAAAAGCACAGATTTTCTTAATTTCAGTAAAAAGATGAGTCTACTACTCACTATAGTTGTCAGATTTTACTGTCAGAATTTTTCTGCGTGAGTATATAAACTGATTTTGTGCAACCTGGGTGGTTCTATTTCTTATTCCACTGTTACTAAGAGGTTTTGTACAAATGCTAAAACACTAAAAAAGACTTAATTTCTGTTGGATAGGTAAATATCTACTGCAACATGCCAGGATCTTCAGAGCACTTGAAAGAGTTAAAAAAAGGTCTGACATTGGAGAAGAAGACCACATTAATAGGAGAGATTGAGTATCTGCAATAAAAAACTGAAACAGGAATTGTTGCACTTTGTCAGTGGTGAAACACATCAACACCTTTGGCATTTTATGTTCCAAACACCTAAGAAAACAATAAATTGATTTGGTGTTTTATTTCCACTGCTCATCTTTAGGGGATGACATTAAATCTCATTAAAGGCAAAATAAAATCAAAGTAATCTGTTTAAAGTGTGGACCACTAAGACCAAAGTGGAAAGAAAAATAAGTCCTAGAAGGCCATGATGTCAGATACAAATTCTGCACCAGGCATTTTACTATAAATATGATGTTGATGTAAACAATCTCTTTCCCAAGCTGTTCAGTTGGAAAATTATGTTCTGGGTCCAGTGCAATAGAAGTATGCTTCTTAGTCAACCATTTCAGTGGAGGAATCAGACAGTGCATCCATATTCAGCCCCTGACATATTGATTTCTGCACACACTGAGCAAAAATAGAACTTCTGTTTCCATATTTGTTCCAATACTGTTCACAGGTAAATCCAATGTCCATTGTAATGAATTGCTTTGGAACAACTATCATGCCTTTGAATTTATACTTCACGGTTGCACTGAAGGTATGTTTTAAGATTAAGTCCATCTGAGATGAAAATTTTCAGTCTTATTTTTAATTTCATCATAAAGCAGAAAAGGCCAGTACTGACTCCAATATAAGGCTCTGGTTTTTCATTACAAACAAGACCAAACCAAAGATACTTGGAACTTTTATTTCGAAGTATTAACTATTTTACTCACTTGGAGGAAGAACCTCAACTGACCTTTAATGCCTTAGACTAAGAACTTTCATATACAATCTGCCTTGGACCAGTTCTATTTAGTGCCTTATTAACAACTTAAAAATAATGGAATAAAATGGAATTACTTATTAACAATGGAATAAAGTGTCTGTGGACCAAACTAGAAGGACAGCATCAGAATTCAAAGTGGTATTGATACACAATACAGTGATTAAAGGGATGATCTTCAACAAAGTGTGCGGTATTTTACCTTAGATAAAACAGTGTGGCTGTGTGTTAATGGTCGAGAACAATCTGTCCAAGGGCTTGCTGGTCATAGTTCAGTAGTGTACACTGGTGGTCAGATTATAATGTGACTCGTGTGTTTCCATACCCTATTCATGTTGTGTTCTTATCCATGGTCAGAAACATTTGTTTTCCTCATCATTAAAGTGAAAGATTGCCTTTTTACTAGGGAAAAGGGAAAGGATGGTTCTGGTATGTAGTCTAGATTTAATTCTCTTACTAAGTATTCAACAGTTAATGCCCATAATTTAAAATCTATAGAATTCATCACAGACAAATATAGACAAATGCATACACACAGACCAAAAAAAAAAAAAAAAAAAGCAAAAATACTTTCAAGGAGAAGAAGGGTTCCCCTCAGTAGTATCTATACACGAGAAGTGGTTAGGCTGGATTACAACTGATATTAAGTTGACTTAAAAGAGAAAACCAGCAGAATCTGAATGCTTAATATTTTTTAGTTAAATAAAATACAAATTATTCACTACTGTGTATTATATGTCATAATATAGCTTATTTTCTATTCTATAGTTTCATCTAAATTTAAGCATATGTTTTCCTTTTGATAGCGCTAAATTCAGATCTATGGAAAGGGAACTCTGCTGTTAAAAGTTTGTCTTATCACAAGAACATGTTTGACAATATACTGTCTGCTGCAATTGGGTTTAACTTCATCTGTTATCACATACATTGAAGTCCAGAATTCCCTGCAGTAGACTGATATTTAAGAAGGAAAAATTATCTGCGCTGGTATAATCAGAGAACAATAACAAATCAGTGCAACAGCAAAAGTCAAATAACACGGCAAGTTATTACAATGATCATATTTTCTGGCTTCTTACCGAATATTCTTTCAGAAGTCTCAGATTGCTGTCATTTTGTGAAGAGCTGATCCATCAAGTTACAAGTTGTGAAACATAATTAAAGTTCACTTATCCTGAAAAAGTGTTATTAATTATTCTTTTTAATCTAGTGCCCAAACCAAAAGTATAAAAAGTTTTTTAGTCTAGGAAAAAAAAAGTTATAAAATGGCAATAGCTTATATTTTGCTTTTTCTAGATCTACCATTTGTCTCCTGGATTTGCTGGTTCTCATACAATTACTTTGTCATTTCTCTCACCTCAGAACGTTCTTATAATTAAGGAAATTACTCTTCCCTATAGTGGCAACAATTCTTTTCAGGGTGATTTCTTGGCATTTTAGAAAATGTTAGCAGGTCAGCAAAGTTTCAGGTTTCAGAAATTACGAATCACATAAACACCATTTGTTATGGTCATATTTGAAGATACTGACTCATCCAGGCAAAGAACAGGCACAACGCCTGAGGTGACCAAACATACAGCGTGAATAGCAACTACACAATACTGGAATAAGCAGTTCATAAACAGACTAAAGCTTGGAAAAATTTCCTTTGAACTACATTGTATGTATTTTGGAAGCCTGTATTTCTACATACTAGGTCTGCTTGTTAATCAAGAAAAATATAAATGTGAAAAACACAAATTACTAAAAAATATGATCATAAATAAAAACTGAATCCATTTGTTTTCAGAAACTTCATTTTTCAAGACACGCCTGCAAAGGAAATGGTTACTGTTAAGGAAACATCATGAAAAGCATTCTGTATGTTCAACAGTTTCTTGATATATCCCTCTCAGCCTTCTGATATACAGCAATTTTATTGTCACTTACAATGATTGTTTGCAGCTGTGCTGTGAGTTTTCTACTTAAACAGAATATGAGCCTTTCTTCTTTGTGCTTTGTTTCAATATCCAAATTCTGATCATATGAGGATCTTTCAGTTTTTGCCTTGGAAACCATCTAGTTTGTGCATACTTAATTTTTGTATGCATATTTACTTTTCATCTGGCAATATTATTTGCAATATTATTTATGAAGGTATGACTCTTTTTAATGTATTCTATTGAATATACATTTGTGTTAGCGAGTATTTTAATGAAAATACAAATTACTAGACTAATGTTGGATTCCATCTAAATTTCATATAATCTCACATCAGTGATGATACTCAGTCATTCTTTATCGTCTTACTGTTGGATGCACTTAATAGAAAATCCAAGGAAAGAGTAGGTATTTGTTGACCAAACCTGGTGCCACGAGAACAGAAGATAAAAAGATCATGGGTAACTATGTATTTGGGAAACCAAATGTACAGAACAGTAAAGCATCTGGAACTATTAAACGACAGATTTACTTTAAAATAGAGTAAATGTCCTCTGAGATCTGAATCCCCTCTTTTCACTTTGAGAAATACCATAATTGTCTGTTGTGCTGTTGAAGGAAAAAAGTGCAAGTTCTCATAAGGAAGTACAATGGCGTAAACATCTACAAGCCAGAGCTGATGCCATGTCTTGCAGCTTTTTTTTTTTTGCCCCCCCCCCCCCCCCCCCCCTTAATAGTTATTTTTCCACTGTAATAGTATCACAAATTCCCATTTTGGGGACACAGCTACTTGTATCTGATATCCTCAATCCAGGAGCCATAAACTATACGTGGGGAAGCCACAATCATGCCTATAGTGGACTTGCTTGTCCCAAGCTACACTCCAGCTACTAGGACACGACCTGCAAGACTCTTCAGTGATAGGGTACACCTGTGTTGAATAATGCATGCAGAAAGATCTTAAATGTTTCTCCCTTCATCTAGATATCCAGATCTCCTGATGGCCATAGCAAGTATATGAACCAATGTGATCATATTTTAAATCACTACTTTTTCAAGATCCAAAATGTTTTCCCTATAGACATGGTTGCAAATGCAATCCATTGTGACCTGCAGACATATTGGTTTGTATCTGTGGAATTAATTTCCGTATTCTGAAACTTCTAGATTCCTATTTCGATCAGAATGAAGGATCTGGTCATGCAGCAGTGGCTCACCTAATTCAGTCTTAAAGAATGAGACACAACTAAAATTGTATTATGGCTTCCTGAGCACAATGGACAAAACAAGTCAGGAGCACTAGAGTTGCCAGTATTATATCAGATGTGGTCTCACATGGAGCCTGCTGTTTTGCAATCACACAAGGAGGAGGCTGGAAAGGCCTGTAACTGGTTCGTAAACACTGCAGATGGCAATTCCATTCCGTATAGCTCATATATTAACCACTTCATTACAATATTATGTGTTAAACCTGAAACAGTAATGAAATAGGTATCATTTGGTGCGTTCCCTGTGGAACGCATATTGGTTGGTGCTTCCCTAGAGCAACGTGGATGCAAAGACTGTATCAAAGACTAGGACTGGTACCTCTAAAGCATAGATATCATGAGATGAACCCAACACAGGCTATAAAATCGGTTGCAACTGTGCATAAAGTGGGCTGAGTTTGCTTTGTTTGCAGTATGTCTAAAGGTAACAACCTCAAGTGCCTAAAGAACATTTAAGAGAATAAAACAACAAGCTAAAGAGCTCAGCCAAACATTATTTCTAGGCGATATTAGAATTAGAAAGAGTGAAATGGAATCACCCTGAAGGCTGTAAAATAATGAGTTTTTTAGATATCAACAGATGTTAGAACATGTAATGGCTCTTTTATGATGCATTCTCTAGCACACATTAAATACCTCTATATACTGTTCAATTAAAACAATGGAAAACTGAATATGCCAAAGCAGGGGAAAATTACCCTGATATATCCAACTACAGTCATTATTCTGTTAGTAATAGCTTTGATATTAACACAGATATGGAAAGAAAGTTAGTCAAAACTTAGTTGTGGCTCTTTTTCATTTAGTAAAACCAAACAGTTTCAAATGATGTTTTTCTTTCTCAAAAGCTCACATAATGTCAACATACATTTGCAGCCTATTATTCTACAACTAAGGTAAAAGTGGTAGAACCTAACAATTACCCAGGATGAGACAGTAACAGATAACAAGGGGATGTGTGATATGTAAATTACAAGGATGGAGCCCCTCTCCTGTGAAGACAGGTTCTGAGAGTTGGGGTTGTTCAGCCTGGAGAAGAGAAGGCTCCGGCGACACCTTATAGCAGCCTGCCAGTACCTGAAGGGGACCTACAGGAAAGCTGGGGAGGGACTTTTTACAAGGGCATGTAGTGATAGGACAAGGGGTAATGGCTTTAAACTGAAAGAGGGTAGATTTCGATTAGGTATAAGGAAAAAATTCTTCACTCTACATTGAAGGTGGTGAGGCACTGGAACAGATTGCCCAGAAAGGCCGTGGATGCCCCATCCTTGGAAGTGTTCAAGGCCAGGTTGGATGGGGCTTTGAGCAGCCTGGTCTAGTGGAAGGTGTCCCTGCCCATGGCAGGGGGTTGGAACTAGATGATTTTTCAGGTCCCTTCCAATCCAAACTATTCTGTGATTCTGTGATTCTATGACTGAATTAAGATATTTTGTCAAACCAGCACTCACAGATTTTTTAGAGATACTGTAGCAGCATCTTACAGGTAACCAACAGAGACATAAAAGTAATTTGTAACAGAGAAAGGAAATTCCTACAGATGAAAAAGTAATACAGGTAGTCTCCGGCCTAGATAAGATATAACATGATAACTGTTGTAGTATTTTTTAAAGTGAGAAATAGGGATACTCCCATAATATGTTTTAGGTGGGAGGAAGCACACTGTACTACATCATTAATACAACATCAGAAAAGATAGCTCAGATTAGAAGGCAACTTTCTCTGCACACTGGTAATTAATCTTTTGTCAATCAGAGAGCAATACTTATTACAGTGATGCCATTTGGGAGATGGCAAATACCTACTCAGTTTTAATTTTCTCCCCAAACCAGGTAACTCAGAATTGAGTAGCAAAAATGAAAACAAAAGCTTGATGCATCAAGTAAAAACTAGTTATGAGACACCAGAGTTATGTTGTGAGCTAGGTAAGAAGACAAATTTGTAATATGTTCACTACAGGAAAACAAAAGAAAAGGAAGGAAAAGGGTAATGGTAATATATCTCTAAGTCCTGAGGTTTTTGTGTCGGGGGTTTTTTTTAGAGATTTCATCTAGTTTCTGGTGGAAGAAAAATTGACAAAAAATGCAAAGGAGGAAAAAGACTAAATGATTGGCAGCAGCAAGAGGATGGGAAAAAGTCTGAGTGAGGCAAGGTACTGACACAGATGGGGTAGGAAGCAAAGAGAAGCTTCATGGACCTGAAGCAACTTACTGCATTCAAAAAATGATCTGTCACTGAATAGAGCATTCAGGATCACAACCTACAGGATTAGATCCATTCAGTGCTCATCAGAAAGTGTTCTTTACACAGCATTTTAGCAAAATTTTTACTTTAAGAGACCAAGCTAGAAAGGGGCCTTTGGTCACCCTAGCTTTTGAGGAAAACCCGCATAGTTCCTGAAAAAGGAAAGAGAAGGTGAAGCTCTTAAAACTGAGGTCCTGACTGAGCAAAGTTTTGTGCATCCACTAAATGGTATTCACCTCCAAATCAATGGCATGTCTAGGAGATGTAAATATCTACAAGGTTGGAGTGAGATATGATTGCTTCATGTAAATCTTGTACAGAAAAGATCCTCATGGCTAAATATGAAGTGTTGTGATCAGAGAGCTATTCCTTTCTTCTGGCCTGTATTCCCAAAAATTCAGCACAAAGTAGCACCACTTACATTTTTCATTATATTTTCTATTGCAAAATCAAATGCCAGCATCTGTTAATTATTTTACGCAGCTTATTCCGCCACAGAAATAGACCTCGAACCCAGGGAGTAAGAGAGAGAGAAATTTCAAAACTGCATGCCAGGATGCTATAATGTCAGTTGTTGCAGTAAAGCTATTTTTATTGCAAAGAAAACATTGTTTTGCTGTAAAAAGATTATAGGTGAACGATCTCTATCCCTTCCCCAGAAAAATCATTTACAGAGGCTCTATTGGTATGTGAGATTTTTTTTATAATATATTTCTTTGTTGCTAAGAGACTATGTCATTCTGATGTTATTTAATTAATGATTGTTTTCTCAGGACAGGTGTTATCATTCCTAAGGTCTCAAATTGAGAACAATAAATTCAGCCCAGATTTCAACGCTGAAATATCAGCTGTCCACGACTGAGTAACGCTACTTCATTTTTTTAGAGCAGCAACAAATAGCCTAATATCCACTGAGTCAATGCATCTACTGCTCCACTGGTCAGAAGTGACCCAGGCGGCGTACTTGCTATGCAGCAACGGTTTGGTACCGATATCCTTGTACATCCACGGCACTGAAATGAACATTTGCAGCTACATCATTTAATATTTCTAGTTGATGCTGTGAGTTCTAGGTTTAAGAAGTGAGCAATCTCTGCTGGTTATCTGTACATGTCAACTGATTTTACTGTGAAACAGGTAAACCAGAAAAGGAAGAGAAAGGACCTGCTGACTAGATTAGAAAATGACAGAAACAGTGAGCTGGATGTGTTGTCATAGGAACTGCAAGAAACAGAAATCTCACACTCCATGATTCTGAATGGCCAAAATAGGAATCTGTATTTTACAGTAATACTAAGACCAATAGCTAAAAAAGGTAAAAAATACTGTAAGGTCCAAAATTCAGACCTTAGTTAAGACTTGTCAGAACTGACATGTCTAGTGTTCTTACATTCATGTGTTTTGATATCATTTGCATCTGTAGCCTGAGATGCTATTTTTCACACTTGTTATTTTTCTTCCACCACTCAGTATTATTTTTGCCCTAGTTTAATATGTAGCTCCAGACTAATTAAATGTAGTATTTAAACCCTGAGCTGAACACTAAACTACTAATTTCTTCACACATATTTCTCCTGCATTCTCACCATAGGAACTAACCATTTTACAAGCATTAATATATTTCTCTTTACAGTATATGTAAGATTAAACCTGACTTTATAAATAAGAAACTGAGTCAAAAAGAAATTAAGAACAAAATAATTTAAAATATCCAAGAATTCATGGTACTCAGTTGGAAACACCTAGGACTTGATATTTTAGAGAACTTGGCACTTGTAAATTATTTGCTATGCAGCTGCATTAATGTAACAGTTTCACAAAATGTGCATAGGCATCTCGTGTTGAAAACCCAGAAAAAGGGCACTGGCCAATCCCAAAAAGTTTGTTTCATGTGAACTGAGCAGCCACCTACAGGAAACCTGCACCAAAAGAGGAAACAATATCAAAGTTCAACCATGAGACCAGACTTTCTGTTTCTTCAGTTGTATAAAATACACTTAATAATACATAATATATTACATAACGTATACTTCTACCACAACTGAGCATAGATCATAAAACAGCCTCCTTCCCAACATGCCTGAATTTTGGGACTAAGTATTTCATTTTGAGTACTGAGCTACACAAATATATTTGTTCAAAAAAAAGTTGGATCGCATTTATCAGGAAAAGTATCTTACAGAGAGGCTTGAGCAGATCAAATTAAATTCACAAGCCATCTTTTAAAAGCAATTTTAAAAGCCTTTGCCTTTGCATGAAGTCTCCCGTAAAATGGAGTGGGACATAAATTTCATCATCAGATTTCACAAATATGTGCCAGCAGCAGCAAAGTGTAGATATAAGCAGTCTTGCATTCAGTTCTGGGTTTTGCAGGTTAATTTTCTGCAGTGATCAACAATCATTGAGCCTATCCCACAGCCTTCTACATTGCCCTTTCTCCCTGTTCTGTCTTTAGCTTTTGGCCTTACACAGCATGCTTACTTACCTCCTTCTGCAATCCCACTCTACACTCCTCATCTTCTCGCCTTTTGGTCTTGTCAGTTCTCAGCCTTGTCCTGATTTATATCATGATCCACCGTTTACCCTCACTTACTTCCCAACTCTTGTCCTTGCAACTTTTTCCTCCTGTTCCCTCCAAATCTGTCCGTTACTCCTTTCTCACCTTTCCCATCACATCCTTTCTGTTATTCTTTGTGCTTGCTAGATACCAACAGCAGATGTAATGATAAATGAAGACAGCAACTCTTCCCAACTCTTTTCAGCTCTTTTACACCCAAACTTGGACAATAACAGCTTAGAGTAACAACTGGAAGAAAAAGGCAGGAAGAGAAAGGCCTGGAAATAGCATGCATGTCTTCTACAGTCCTATCAACACTTACAAAATTATATTTTCTTGTCATTTAGGTAAGATATAAAAACATCTCTGTGTGGGCAACAAATAATTTTTGTACCTTTTATAATGTGACTAAAGCTGGGTAAGCCACATTACTGCTGTTAAAACACTATTTAATTTCAAGTTTAAAAAAAACCCCAAAACTTTTCAATGTAAAATTGAACTAATTTTTTCCAACATGGATATAAGAATACTTTTTCCCTAACCTGGTTCTCAGAAATGTCAATTTATTTTCAGCTGAACTATTCCTTGAAACTTTCTGCATATGCCAGAAATCTCTTCTTGAAAATGTCTGCTTAAATTGATCAAACTCTAACAAGGTTGTAAGGAACTGAAAACAGATATCTATAGATAGAATCTGAAAAATTCAAATACAGACTTTAAACCACTCACATACACTTAAATATAGTAGAAACGGTCATATAAGAAACAAACATCAACCTGGGAATTATTCCTGTTATTAGTTAGAAATACAATCAACAGCAAATCATAACCTTTAAGAAAATTTTTTGCATGTTAAGCATCTATTAAATCTGTGAGTTTTCCGTCAGGCAAGAGGGGAAAGTAAATGCTTCTGTGGTATTTTAATGTTGTCTATATACACTTTTTATGAAGGTAATGCAACACCTGAGAATTTAGTAAGACCGAAGAAAGTAGACTGCAGTGGTATCTTTCAAATCTGAACAAAGTGTATCAATGAACTACACCCTTTTACACTGACAACAGAAGACTAGCAAATGTTTGCCCTGCCATAGGTTAAGATGGTAAAGTATTAGCTAAGTTGCAGTGTATACAGTTATGTAGATGCCCTGTCATCTTTGCTATTCAATATTGATCATTTTGCTATTGATTCTTTCTCTGGGGTTAGTACTGCAGCTCTGACTGTGACTTTATCAGGTTCCTGTCCCCTGCTCCTGCTCAGCCCTAGACTTTCATACATTCGGGAAGAATGAAATAGGCTATGCTTAAATGATTTGATAGGGCAGATTATCCACTGCATCTACTGAGGGCCAGAGAGCTTCATCTTTACACCTCACAGATTCAAAGTTGATCTGAGTGCAGCCTCCAGACCAGGAAATAAAATGCTCTAAGCAGAGTTACCCGTGATCATCCCACCCCTTTGCAATAGAAGTGCAGCCCTAATGGATGTCCTACATGCTGAAAGTAACCAGGCTATTACCAAGAGTGCTGCATTTTTCAACAGCTTTCAGAATGATCAGAAATGATAAGGAAAAGTCACGTAACAACGCGGTGATTCAGGAACATGTCTCACTTCAAACTACATAAATGATTACCAATACACGCAGGTCATCTACTTTCTATCATGGTTCATTTAGCTAATGAAATGTTTTGGCAGCTAGTCATAGATTTGTAATGCAAAACCTACTAATAGAAGATATATGATGAAATAATGGGACATTTTAGCACATAACTGATCAGCTGCATATTGGGTTTTATACACAGGGGTTTCTTTTGACTATAATCTCATCTTATTGCAAGGCAGTGGGTTTTACAAATATCTAAATGTCATCACTGCTAACTCTTTTATTGACAACAATTTCACTAAGAAACACCACAGGTATTTTTAAACTAATTTTCAAAATAGCAAATGCCAGAGACACTGTGTGGTATTGGTAATGTACTGTTATGAAAACAGAACAAATTTTGTTTAGTAGATGAAAAGCTTGCAGTGATAAGAAACTTTTGCAAATAAGAACCACAAAAAAATGCTAGTTTAAGTCATGAAAAGTTTAAGGAAAGATAGCTCCTGTAAAAACTGGCCCTTCTGGTGCTTAAATCCACTAAACTAAAAAAAAGCTGCAATCACAGGGAAAATAGATTATTAGTAATCAGAATTCCCTGTTCTGTTTCTGACTTTCTAAACCCTCACTTTACCTGTGAGAGGGAGCACAGGAAGAGGAAAAGCTCTTCAGGAATCTGAAGCAGACTTGCTTCAAAGTTATTCCATGAGAGAGTGGTAGTTGGTCTTCCTATGAGGGATGAATTATAGTCTCCTCCTGAACCTCTGCAGCAGGTCAACTCCCCACTTAAAGTTGTCCACCCTTTTAGGTGGTGTTTACCAGATTTAGCAGTCCTGGAGTGAGGAGCTATATTGACAAACTAATGCAAAGCAAAGACGGCTTTCAGATAGTCAATGGAGAAAGTGGCCCATGGGGATGATAGTTTGGATCAGAAACTTAATCTAGATGGGGTGAATCTCTCTATGGATAAAACTATAACAGGGGACTTCTGAACTGAAAATTGCTCTGACCTGTGCTGTTATCCAATGTTTATTTGTATCTGTCATCAACAAGTCTCAGCAAGTCTCAACAACCTTTAAAGGAAGATGCATGCCGATTTCTGAAGAGGTAGAGCATGAATTTATGTTTTAGACACTCTCATCCCTGAAACTGAAGGGGAAGAGGGGTACATGTAGCCAAAGAAGGTTTTAATAAACACTCCCCACCTGTAGAGGTACTATTTTTTAAAAAGATCAGTGATGAAGAACAGACCCTTCTTTCATTTGTCATTTTGAGTTGCTGAGTATCAATTACTTGGCAATTACTGGGTGCTGAACACTGTGAAACATAGCATTGTAGTTAATATTAAACATCAGCCTAGGTGTTTGATTTCTGCTGTGAAAGAGTTTGAGATTTCCCATCAGCTTTAAAAACAGTATAAGGTTCCTGAATAAAGTGCCTTTTTAAATGTCCAGAATTCAGCAAATGAGGTGAATCTGAGACCAACATTTGACAATTTTCATCCAGGATTACTGGAAAATATCATTTAGTCACTCTACTGCTTAAATATAATCCTTCTTCCTACCCATCATATATTTTATACACCTATCAGTACTATGGGTACCAGGTAAGCGCTACAGATAGTACTATATACACCAAGTAAGATTCTGCTGTAGTCCTTTGGGAAAATAAATACCAATGAAATTACAAAATGCAAATAAAGCTGTATGTCTTACAAAAATGTGGTCTTTCTCTGAGGAATCTGAAAACCAAACCAAAACAAACCAGCTTCCTGATGAAGTTATTCAGGCTGCATAGTATATTTTAAGTACTTGAGTACCTACAGTGAAAACAGAATTCAATCAATTACCCAACTTGGAAATGTTATTGGTTGCATTTAGATTTATGTGAGAATTAACTTTGTGTCAACTAACAACATTTTTGAAAAATTATCTTTTTTGATGGTCAGAGTGTTACTGTACAAGAAACTATATTAAAACATAAAGGGCACTGGCAAGATAATATCTATTTTTTTGAGGGGTACTTTAAGGAAATGAAATAATGTCTGAGAAAATAAGTGCCCTTGAGTGTCCCAACATATATTTAAAAATAATTTAGCATCATATTTCTTTATTTTTCTAAGTATTTTATCTCTTCTTTGGGAGTGTAAGAGATACAAACAAGAAAGTCCAATACTTCATGCACTCGTAAATAACCTTACTCCTGACATTCCTCTACTGTCTTAAGGAATACTCAAGTGAGTCAACTCTTCCAGTATTTTCATTACTTCTGATATGTACTTCAGAGTAAACTTAATTTTGATGTCAGAATAAGAACTAATTTCATGCTTCAGCTAAGCACATTTTTAAGCAGATGCTAAAAGTGAATTTTTGAGGAAAAGTCAAAGCAACTTTACCAAAATGTGTGTCCCTAAAGCTGTGGTTAATAGTTACTTCAGTTACACAGGCTTTATTTTCAAATGGACTATAAATGTGCCTATCTCCTACTGGGACGGAATGAATGTTCCTGCATCTTTCCTAGTGTCTCTGAAATGCAGAATAATGCTTGACCTATCTTGTATTTACTTGATAATTTAAATGTCTTACACAAGCTTAAAATCATCTATTATGCCTATCACATCCAAAATATTTTATACTTTTTCTGATAGTGTTGTTTTAACAAGATATTAGAAAGTGCCAAAAAACCCAAAGCAAAATCAAAGAAAAATTGCTAGACTATTATCAGACAGGGATATGGTGGACTTTAGATAATAAGGTTTTAGATAAGATTAAATTTGTCATAACATGTCAGGTCCTCTTTAAAACGAGGTATTAATGTCCTCCATGGCCTGGATGATGTGCATTAATATATGATAAATAAACTGGGTTCTGAGCATGCAGAAGAACTGAAATTTGCCTACCACAAAAATACATTTATAATTACAAAATATATTGAAATAACTTTTCACTAAGTTACTCTGCCACCTAAGTAGAATTCAGCTATTTCTAAACTGTTGGGGGCACTGAATCAGTGTTGCATTATAATAAGAAGCACAATCTCATAGGGCCTGTCCTTTTATCATCCGAACCCACCACATGGGAACTTGCAAGGTCTTGGATGGAATCCAGGTTAAGGCTAATGAAATCTGCAGGGTTTAATTCCTGAAGTTCATATTTTTCCAAGTGAAATCCACACTAATTCTTTTCCTTGTTCAGAGTTTGAATCCTTGCAAGGAATATATGAGCTAAGCCATCATACTCAGCCTTCTAAGTCCAGGACAGATTAGAAAGTTTAATAATAACTATAAATTGACAACAATAATAAATAAAAGCCAATTCAGAAAAAAAAAAAATTACATGTAGTGATTTTGTTCAGAGGGCACAATTAATTCAGTATGACAGCTAAGGTGAATTAAGATACCGAAATACAAATCACAAAATCAGTAGCATGGATTTGAAAATCATGGACCAATCTGTGACCTCAGATAAGAACACGCCAGTGCCAGTGTTATCCATTAAAGTAGCTGTTACTGAGGGCAGATTCTCGACACTGTATCTCCAGAACAACCACATTCACATTACTGTGCATACAGTGGTATAAATCCAACTTCTGGGAAAACAAGTTCAGGTGCTACTGAATTATCTCTTCCAGTTAAGTCGTAATATTAAAAGTCACATCTATTGTTCCCATAGTCATAAGATGATTTTTCAAAAGAAAGATCTTGTGCCATCTTTCCTTAAGAATACCATCCTTTTTCAGATATCAAAAACTCTTGTACCCTAGTATTAAGTCACCTCAAAGAAAAATGTTTGTTTGATGTCTTAGTTTGTTCCTTCATGTTTCAATTCACTTGCAAGTTAATTAAGCATTATTTCAAGTAATTTTTTTTTTTTTTTTTGTTCCAGAAAGAGCAAAACTGGGTATTGTTTATGCAATGATTCAGCTTTGAATACCTTGTAAGATCCCTACGTTCTCAGCCTAAATAAATAGAAAGTTCTCTCTGTAGGTTGCTGAGAAGAGAAAATTAAATATAAAACCAGATTCAGGTTTCAAAATACTTTGAAATGTAAATGACTGGCTACCAGTTTAAAATATTTTGTCTCATGCAGTTCTGTGGAGTGAATGGAGCTGCCCCCGCTGTTTGCTGTTATTTAAGTGGAAGAAAATGAAAACAGGGAGTGGTACAGCCATCCAGATGAATTCTGCTATATTTGCAAGGCAACTCTTTAAATTCTACTGACCGTTTTACCAAGCAGTAATCACATGATTTTGAAGTAGCATTTAAAATTTCAAAGGTTAAACAAGATCAGAGAAACTTTTCTTTTTTTTTTTCCCCAGAAATGGATACCATATCTGATTTAGCATAGGTTCCAGGAAGTGGGAGAAAACACCTAACGAGCTGTCCTGGTTTCGGCTGGGGTTAAATCACGGCAGGAGCCCTATTAATATACTAGCAGAACTGTTTGAAGGACAGTGTGACAGCATGAAAACAAATTTTTTTTGGATGCCAGACACAAAGATAGAAAGTCTTTCTGTGGTAGAAGCTGATCAAGAGATTGCATTTGAAGCAAAAATTAACATTCTGCAGGCAATTCTTTACATAAACAACTAGGTGAAAATCACTTGAGAGAAATAAAATGCCTCTGTTGGTGGAGAGGAAGACTTTGGACCTATATTCCTTGTAGTCTCCTCTCTATCTCATTCTTTAGTAAAGAATATTCTACTATTTTTAAATCTGCACTAACACAGCTGTCTTCCAATTTTAACCAACTTAAAATGATTATTTTTTTCTGTGATGAAAGAAATAAGATACATTCCTATTGTACTTTAGACTGAGTTAACCAAATTTGGTCTAGCTTGGTGAACTATACTTCTTATGGACTTTGTTATGTGATCTATCATTTATTTTAGAATGCTGATATCAAGAGATTGCTCTGATTTTTGGCATAACAGTATCGTTCTGTCTTCATAAATCAATAATTCTTTTGTTTATTTAGTGGGATTGTGAAATCAATTAGAGGGGGGAAAAAAAAGATCTTAGGAAGCCAACAAGCCTTCTTCATACTTTTAAAACAAAGTTCATAATAAAATTTAAGTTTTCTATTTAGTACGTAGAAACATCAAAGAAATGTAACCGTGGAATCACTTATTGTGTAGCTATGGCCTTGAGCACCCTGATTTAACTTTGAAGTTTGGACTAGATGATCTACAATACCTCTTTTCTTTTTTGACCTATTTTTTCCTATAAATATAAGTAGCAGAGAATATAACCAGAGAGGGAAGAAAACACTCAAATTTACAACATTTGAAGACATTCTAATCTTCAAATGTCACTTACATTGTATAGGCGACTTAATAGAGTAAGGTTATTTTTTCAGATGGCATAAAATGCTTAGTAGTATTATTTTATAAATATATACATTTACATGCAATTTAGAGTTTCTAAACTGGATAATAGACATCCTAACTGTCATAGGCTCTAAGGCTTTCAGTCATTTCTCTACAGGAAATAGTGTTTCACTGTAAGGAATTTCTGTAAGCATGCAGGGAAAACATACCCCAAAACCCAAGTGAAATTATGCATCTAACTGAGATTTTTGTTTTCCTTACCCATTATGTTATAGCAAAAGATAAGCTAGAAGTAAATTTATTAAGATGTATATTTAATTGAAATGAGAGCTTAATGTAAAATTTGTAGGCTTCTGAAATTACAGTTATTCCAGAGTTTGGGGAGGACAATGATGTTTGTTATTTTTTAAATATCTAAGAAATGCCTTCATCTATCTCAGGATTCCACAGATAAACAAGCATATTTACAGCTGTGGGATAATCACTGGCAGGTAATGTTTGTTTAATTGTATCACATGCTCTATGTTATTCACAACGTGCAAAATATCGTTCCCTCCTACCAGAAGATGACATAGCTTACCTTCTCCCAAGCCATTAGTCTTTCTGATGCTGAGCACATCAAAATGACAACTTTAAACAGACCGACAACACCTTATTTTTGTGCACCTCCTTTCGACTTTGTAGATTTTAAACCTTTAGAGTTTGTACATTTTAAAACACTGCTAGCTTTTCTTGATTAACATTGATCAGAAAGGAGCATTATCTTCTGTGCAGTTAGCACCTTAATTTAGAAACCTAAACTAAGCTGGGCATGTTCTCCTGGAAGCTTTCAAAGACATTCACATCTATTAACTACTTAAGAAATTTCAGCATTATTTTAGATGTAATACCAAATTTCACTGGATCCTTGAAATTTATGATGACATTTCTTTACTTGCACTATGTAGACTAGATTTCCATTATAAATTCCTGAATTATGTTTTAGAAGACCTCCTCTTGTTCCATTTGGTGTACAGGTGACAGAGAGATTAGCTCTCTAACCACATTTCCTTAAAGTTTGGGAGTGGGTTTAACCCTCCATTATCCTCAGAGTGTCTGTAATCGTGACCTCAGATTAATGAGGAATAATCAGTGCCACCTTGAAGATCATCAGTACTAGGGCCAGAGTGGGGGATCCCTCCGATTCTAAAAATGCAAGCCTTCAAGTATCAGAGGGGAAAATCTCAGCTATGCTTTCTGAGACAGAGACTTCCTCAGCACAGTATTCAATGTCTGTAAACAAATATGCAGTTCCAAATTACTGCAAGCAAACCTTAACTGAAGAAGGAAACCTCATGAGATTCAAAATTGTGGGATTTAGTATGTTTTATAAGCTCTGCCTGCTGAACTACGCATTCTGATACGATGTCCTTCACGTTTAACTCAAAAGTATTAAAAGCTCCCCTTCTAAATATATATTTAAAGCAGTGAATAAAAATCAAACAGGTGGCAAAATCCTTTGTGCAGTATCAGCACAGATGAATAACACATCAGAATGCTTGGTTGTTAATGGCCACCAGATGTCCAGCCAAAGAAAAAGAGACAAAAAACTATCTTATCAACCCTGTTGTACTGCAGTTCTGTAAACAACTTACTGCTGGAGCTAATAATACTAACAGCAATCTAAACAAAAAAACAAGTAAAGGAAAAAAGTAGAAAGCTAATTCCTAACAGGATCATAACAGTTGTTCAGTCTCACAGATTTTTGGATTAGGAGTAAAACAGAATCTTCCAAAACTGTAAGTAATAAGCATTAATATATGTTAGACTCATAATCAGAAACAAATAATCTGAAGTCAGTCTGATGGGCGATGAACCATTGAAAGGGAGAGAATTCAATGTTATTTACTACTCTTTCTAAACATCTGAGTCATACATGCAATATTAAACAAATATGTAGATAAAAAATGTAATTTCTTAATTATATTGGACACAAATATTCTAAACCAACTGTTGATATTCACATAGAGTGTCCAGGTTTCGTGATAACATTCCAAGAAGTGTATGGGAAACACTGAAATGTTACGACACAGAACATCATTCAGATGAAAGCTTTTTATTTTGTTTTTCCCACATGAAGAGATATAAAAAAGAATAAAATTAAAGTTAATGTTTAATATATTCAAGTTTTCTAAATGTATAGTTATCTAGCTATCAATAACTAAAATGGTCTTTGAAAACTGATACCCTGAGAAATTCTTTTTACCCACAGAATTCCAAATTAAATAGTTAGGACACTAACAGGGATTTCATAGCTGGCTGAGAACACTGATTTTTCTTTACTGTTTTCTATTCATACTTTACTCAGTAAAACTCTGAAGCCCTCTAGAGAAATATCAAAACCCTTTGCATTGCCCTCCTTACTATGTAACAGTAATATCTACACTTAAATATAATGTAGATAGGGGCAGCACTTGAATAGCATTCTCTGAGGAGCTCTTCTACTTAAAGCAATTATCTGTGAGTGTAACCACTGATGTGAAGCTGAATAGGGTCAGCTGTGTGGATTCTGTGTGTTCTCCCTGAAAAGACAGAACTGGAGAATAGTGTCATGGATGATGAGAAATCATTTGGCTCTCTGTAGCAGAGTCTGTAAAACAGAGTTAGCCTTTCCTAAGAAACAGTATGAAGTAATCTTAATTTTATTGGACACTTTCTCTGAAACCACAGAGAGTTAATTTGAACATCTTTATGAACAGATACTTCAAATTCCTTCCTTTTTTAATCTTTTGGATTTCCTCAGGATTTCAGAATCTAAAAGGAGTAAAAAGTTTTAAGATGGCATAGTCTCCAGATGTACAGCACATTAAAAACGATCTTCACTCTTCTCTTCTCCTGCAGGAAAACAGAACTTGATTGAAATTTTCATTCTGTTTCAGTAGCTCCAGGAGTCCATGATCTTTACATGAGAGTGATAACTCAAATAATCCATATTTTAAATACAGTTTATTCCATTAATTAATAAATGCTTTTATATTCTGAAAGATTACTGCAACTGCAAGCAACAGGGGAGAAATCCACTGTTAAACTACTTTGATAACTTCGTAACAACAAGGAGTAGAATAGTTTCCTCCCACAGTTCAGTTCTCAAGAACCTAACACAGTACTTTTATATCAATAGAGAAGGCCATTCTGATGAAGTAAAGTTACAAGTCTCCCATGAGTTCAATAGCATTTATTCCATACTCAGTTTTAGTATGTTCATATCATCATATTCATCTACTCTATACAAATAATACAAAAGTGAAGTGTATTTTTAGGCTTTCTAGAAAACACCATCGTCTGAATTAGAATGAGATATATGGAAGTGATTTTCAAAAAAGGCATTGCTAGAAAAATGGTAGGTTATAGGTTACAGTTTTATTATAAAAGGTATGCTTAATATAAATCTAAATAATAAGGAAAGAAAATTATAAGATGAGAGATAAAATGCAGACCTTGCTTTCATAGTAATGTCACTGAGGCTGAGTGGTAATAAAGATGTTTTAGCTTTTTGTTATGCTCGGAATTCTCTGTTGCATGCAAGTTTATCTGACTATTCAAGCAAACTCTGCTCTTGAAAATAAATGGTCTATCTTTTGTACTGGGGAAGTGCTGAAGTACCAAAATGCTGCTGTGGCGAAAGATTACCATCCTAAGAAAAACATTAATTATGTTAAATGTGAATATAGTAGTTAAATAACTAGATAAGCAATAAAGCTAAATCAAGTTCAAATTAACAGATAAAATTCTGCCTTTCCTGAGACACTTTGCTGAAACCAAGGACTTGTGCATTCAGTGTTATGGACTGTTCTTTACTGTCTCTTCTGCCTGACGTTAGTGAAAAGAAAAAACCTTTCTTTAAAGAGATAAGTTAAAAAATACCTAGTGGGAGTAAACAAACTGTCTAGAATGGTAAAATCACAATGACTGCAATGATATCTCATCTTCAGAAGCAAGACAAAGTATTGACAACAGTGAGAAATACAAGAGATGACACACAAAGGTATCAGGATTTCTGCCTTCCCCAGTCCAAGTCCAATCATGCAAGTGTGGAGGGAAAAACAGACAACAAAGAAAATAGGCTTTCTAGAATTAAAAAAAAAAAAAATCTATAGTAGACAAACGATATCCAGCTTTATCCAAGGAAGCATGAATTACATACAATAAAACCATTTTTCCTCTTGCCTTTGGAGACTCACTTGAAAGAGAATCTGGACATAGCTAAAGGTACATGACCAACTGCCTAAATTAAAGCAAGTTTGAGAAAGAATTGATTTGTCACTCCTCCCTCTCTTTCTCTGTCCTCTCATATCTAATTAAAAATCTTTCACATAAGTATCTTTTCCTTGTGAACGTCGTTTGACTTTGACACTACAAGGATATAATTTGTTGACTTCAAAGGATTCACATGCTGACTTGTAATGTAAATGCTAGTTTTATCCATAACCTATTAATATATCTCAGCATTTGCGTTCCACTGAACTTTTAGGATTTACACTTCCTTATCTTTTCTTATACAAACAGCTGTTTTTGAAATGCAACAGGAGCTGCTGTAGATTAATTTAATTGGTGACATTTTCATTAATTATAGACTAATTTTAAGGGACTTCAAGGGCCCAGTTTCTCAGCTGCTTACTGTTGCAGAGATTTCAATGGAACTATGCAAATTTTAAAGATCTGTGGCTCTAGCAATATGTATAATGAAATTTATATTTTACAAAAGTCTGTTTCTAAAATAGAGTTAGATTTTTTTTAAAATAAGATAGAGTTAAAAGTTCTTATTAAAATGGGTAGAGAAGATTTAATTTGCAAAATATGTTATAAATCAGAAAATATTTATCTTAACATTTATATAGGTTTTTATATTCCAAACCTGAATTGCATTAATTCATTCTTCAGTGTGTTTAAGGTTTATGTTAATTACTAGAACAAACTTCACTGCAAATAAAGCTTGTGTGGAAATGCTATAAGCAGTAATAAACACAAAAGTATTTCTTATAAGTAAACATAAATTAAAGTTGAAAAATTACATTTTGTATGGCTTTATTCTCATTTTCATTTTCATAGGTTTTGCTGTATGCATTTACTTACCAGTTTCCGAAATTCTGTAAATCAGGGTGTAACTCAGTAATTAGTATAAATGACTTGTTTCTACTTGTCCATGAGGTTGCTATAACTTTTCATAGGATATCATACTCTTGACAAAAGACTTTTCTATTTCCTGAGACTGTACAGAACAGTTTGCAGAAAACAGTATCTATACTATTTAGAGAAAAACAAATACATATATACACAAAAGGCTGTACATATTAGTTAAGCTATCTTCAGACCGTTGTTGTATTTCACTGTGAATTTAAGTCTTTTGAAAGGTGAAATACATTTTGGATTTAAGAGCAACTAAAATATATTTAGGATTAAATTTTTTCCTAAACACTGTTGTCATTTTTAAAAAAACTAAAAATTTGTAGCTAATTCAGGTTTAATTAAACTGCAATTTCTATTTTAATTATATAATGAAGCAAAAGTGTAAGAAAAATACTCAGAAGGGTTTAAAGGATAGGCTTACCATTGTATTAGAATCACAGAACCACAGAATGTCCTGAGCTGGAAAGGACCCATGAGGATCATCAAGTCTACCTCCTGACTCCACACAGGGGAACCTAGAAATTAAACCATATGTCTAAGAGCATTGTCCAAATGCTTCTTGAGCACTGACAGGCTTGGGGCCATCACCACTTCCTTGGGGAGCTGGTTCCAGTGCTTGGCCATCCTCTCAGTAAAAAAACTTTTTTCTAATATCCAATCTGAACTTCCTCAATGCAGCTTTAAGCCATTCCTCGTGTCCTATCACCAGACACCAGAGAGAAGAGATCAGCACCTCCATCTCTGCTCCCCATCATGAGGAAGTTGTAGACAGCAATGAGGTCATCCCTCAGTCTCCTCTAAGCTGAACAAACCCAGTATCCTCACCCACTCCTTGTAAGTCATGCTCTCTACTCCTTTCACCATCTCTGTGCCCACCTTTGGACACATTCTATTTTTATATCCTGTTTATATTGTGGAGCCCAAAACTGCACAGAGTACTCCAGTTGAGGCCGCACCAATGCTGAGGTATAGTGGGACAATCCTTCTTTCAACCAGTTAGCTATACTGTGCTTCATGCACCCCTGGATAGGGTTGGCCCTTTTGGCTGCCAGGGCACATTGTTGACTCATATTGAACTTACAACCAACCAAAACCCATGGATTCCTTTCTGCAGGGCTGCACTCCAACCTCTTGTCCCCCAGTCTATACATACATCCAGGATTACACTGTCCCAGGTGCAGAATCCAGCACTTCTTCTCCTTGTTTCATGCAGTTATACTGTGAGGAAAAAGCTAATGTTGCAATTAAGGAGAAACGTGAGAGAAAAGTGTTTTCAACTACCGGTCATATAAAACTATTATTAGGGAGCAATTAAAAGCAAATTCTTGGAGTTATTTCAAGCATATATTAACGGGAAAATATTTTAGCCAACTCATTTCTCCACTGAAATCAAAACTGAGAGGACTGCATTAATTTGTCAGCCAGACAGTTTCCTCTCCCAAAGGAAAAATCAACAGCAGGTAAAAAGTAGGTAATAACACAGGATAGATGGCTGCTTACCATGAGAAGCCTTCAGAAATTTTAGAGGCATTCCTCAGGTAATGCAGTGAGCACTGTGTTGTGCACCAGGTCCTCATTATTGCTGTGGATAGGTTAGGAACTTGGGGCATGCTCTGGCTGCACTTAACCGTCCAGCTTCCTGGCAGCAAAGCAACTAAGCCGAAAGATATTTTATACTACTCTCAAGTGATATTTTTAAAGGAGCTAGTTAATGAACTGTGTCATGAAAAATAGTCTGAAAATTGCTGTGAGTTAAAAAAAAAAAACAAACTGAACCAATGAAAAAAACAACGTCAACGACAAAAAAACCCCACAAAAACCATAAAGAACTGAGAAATTCCTTGTGTTCTGGGCTAAAGCTCTTATTTTCACCATCCTTGTCAGGAAATGGCTACCAATTTAGACAACACCTATGTCTATAAATGTGGCAGGGGTTACTGTTCAGAGGTATTTGTCCAGTAGCTAAAGGCCATAGAGTCTATAGGGTCTTAACCCCAAATGAGTCTTTAAACTACAGTATAAGCATTACATAAACAGTAACAGAAGAAGGAATTACATTTTCACTGGGATGAAAATGAGTTTTAGGGTTAACATCTTGCTACAAAATTCAGGTCGGTGAAGAAAGTATAAAACGATAACGTCCCAGCTGCTGCAAGCTGAAATAGCTTTTGGTCCCATGGATGTGGCTTCTGTCAGTGTTGAGCTCCAAGATCAGCTAGGCCAGGTACAGGTGAAGACAGTGAGTTGCTGCTTACACGTAGTTTAGGAAAAACTCTTTCTAGCAATTCATTTAAGTATTTAATAAAACTGAAAAAGAAATATAAAGTGTAATGCAAGGGTTTGGAAGACCTTAAGAAGTCAAATATGACAAAAAGACCTCGACAGAACTTTATTTTCATTTTTTGGTTATTATTTCCTGTTTGTCTCCCCTGGTTTCAGCTGGGATAAAGTCAAAGACAAAAAAGACTCCATTCTATAACTGTAAGGTGAAATTCACAATTTAGTTTCTTATGCTGAGTGTAAGTATTAACTCCATATGTAATTTTAGGAAAAGTTATGCACCTCAGAGAAGGATTTAACAGGCATTAGAACTAGGCATTAAAAAACCTTGAGGAAACTGAAGCATCTTGCAATTCTACCCTCTTTTCTGAAGAAGGTGAGAGGGCTTCATGCACCTCTTTAAGATTCATAAACACCTAGTCATTGTTGCCTAAAATGTCTTTTTTGGCAGTAGAGATGGGATTATACCTTTATTCTAAAAGTGGTTGAGAGGAGAGGTTGATGGTAATAGTGCAATACCTCACAAGTACTCCGCTGATGAGTGCTTTTCTCAATCCGAAGGCATTCAAACCCATGTTGTCATCCTCTGGTGACTGTCCTAGACACTTGGTTACAGACGATGCTGCACCCCTCCTTCCGTTCAGATTTTGCTATCCTGCAAAATAAAACCCTGAAGACTTACTGTATCAGAGAAAAGGAGCATAAGGGTTGTCAATCTCCTCTTAATGTCTAGTCTGCTCACTCACAGGGCTGAGAACTAGATTCCAGCAGCGTACGTCCATATGAGCATGTAGTGTTGTATCAGGGTTATGGCTGTGAAGTGAAACCCCCCACTGTCGCCCTTACCACGCTGTGGTTCATGTTCTGGAGCCATCACTGGCACATGAACTGGGTTCCTTTTGCCTCACTCTACAGATCTGCTCCTGTTCTGCTGCGCTGCTTGCTAATGAAGACATACCCAAATGCAACTCAAAAGTCAGATTAAATATTTATTTGGAGAATAGGTTTAATTCTAGCCTGTTAAGGAGGAAATTCCCTTAGAGATGGAAGGTGTGTGTTTGAACTCCTCAGGATGAGGCAGTGCTTAATCTGAATTTCTTTACAGCCTTATGCACTCTCACACCTTCTTTATAAAAGGAGAGGAGCACTTCTTCAAAGGCAAGCAGTAGTGGATACTGTGTTTCAGTGGAATTTAATTCTGTCTGCTTGCCCTGATGCCATACTCCTCCCTCCACGACAGACACAGCAGAGCCAAAGCACTGCCACACTAGGCCACATCAAAGATCCACATAGACCAACATCCTGTCCCCAACAGAAGCCCATAGGAAATGCCTTGGGAAGGGTATAATTACAGGACAGAAGAATACTAGTTCCTCACTCACTTGAAGCTGTTTCATACCTTTGGTCGTTCTTACTGCCCTTCCCTGGACACTTTGAAGGTGTAATATTTTTGAGGAGAAAAAAACAAGAATGGTTCAGAGTATAACAGATATTAGTACACCATCATTTTAAATAAAGTCATAGGGGTATTTCTATCATGTTTCCCTTCCTAATCATTTCTAATATCCTGTCTGCTTCTGACTGCTACTGGGAATGGAGTTCATATAGTTTTTTCACACACTCTTTACTACAACTCCAGGATCTTATTCCTGAATCACTGCTTAAGCTACATCACTGGATAGGTAAAGTTAGGTTTTGGGGTGGGAGTTCTCAATTAGTCTCAATTTTTGGTGAGGCAAGGAAGGTGGTCAGCAAAACCACCACTATGGACTTCCGGAGAGCAAACTTTGGCCTCTTCAGGACACTGGTTGAAAGAGTCCCTTGGGAGACAGTCCTGAAGGGCAAAGGGGTCTAGGAGGGATGGACATTCTTTAAGAAGGAAATCTTAATGGCTCAGGACCAGGCTATTCCCATGCGCCGCAAGATGAACCACTGAGGAAGATGAACGGCCTGACTAAACAGGGATCTTTTGCTAGGACTCAAGAAAAAAAGGAGAGTTTATCATCTCTGGAAGAAAGGGCAGGCAACTCAGGAGAAGTACAGGGTTCTTGTTAGGTCATGCAGAGAGGAAATTAGAAAGGCAAAAGCTCAGCTAGAACTCAATCTGGCCACTATTGTAAGAGACAACAAAAAATGTTTTTACAAACACGTTAACAAAAAGAGAGCCAAGGAGAGTATCTATCCTTTAATAGATACAGAAGGGAAGGTTGCCACCAGAGATGAGGAAAAGGCTGAGGTACTTAATGCCTTCTTTGCCTCAATCTTTAATAGGGACACCAGTTATCCTCAGGGTACTCTGGCCCCTGAGCTGGAAGGAAAGGATGAAGAGCAGAACATATCCCCCTTAATCCAGGAGGAAATAGTTAGTGACCTACTACGCCATTTGGACACTCACAAATCTATGGGACCAGACGGGATCCATCCAAGAGTACTGAGGGAACTGGCAGAGGTGCTTGCCAAGCCACTCTCCATTTATCAGCAATCCTGGTCAACAGGGGATGTCCCAGAGGACTGGAGGCTTGCCAATGTGACGCCCATTTACAAGAAGGGTTGGAGGGAGGATCCGGGGAACTACAGGCCTGTCACCTTGACCTCGGTACCAGGGAAGATTATGGTGCGCTCACATGGCAAGTCCAGGACAAACAGGGGATCAGGCCCAGCCAGCATGGGTTCATGAAAGGCAGGTCCTGCTGGACTAACCTGATCTCCTTCTATGACCAGGTGACCCACCTAGTGGATGAGGGAAAGGCTGTGGATGTTATCTACCTCAACTTCAGCAAGGCCTTTTTCCCCTGTTTCTCACGGCATACTCCTTGAGAAGCTTGCGTCTCATGGCTTAGAGAAGTGTACTCTTCGTTGGGTGAAAAACTGGCTGGATGGACGAGCCCAGAGGGTTGTGGTGAATGGAGTTAAATCCAGTTGGCGGCGGGTCACAAGTGGTGTTCCCCAGGACTCAGTATTGGGGCCAGTTCTGTTTAATATCTTTATCAATGATCTGGATGAGGGGATCGTGTGCACCTTCAGTAAGTTTGCGGATGACACCAAGTTGGGAGGGAGGGTTGATCTGCTCGAGGGTAGGAAGGCTCCACAGAGGCATCTGGACAGGCTGGATTGATGGGCCAAGGCCAATTGTATGAGGTTCAACAAGGCCAAGTGCCAGGTCCTGCACTTTGGTCACAGCAGCCCCATGCAGCACTACAGGCTTGGGGAAGAGTGGCTGGAAAGCTGCCTGGCAGAGAAAGACCTGGGGGTGCTGGTTGACAGCCAGCTAAATATGAGCCAGCAGTGTACCCAGGTGGCCAAGAAGGCCAACGGCATCCTGGACTGCATCAGAAATAGTGTGGCCAGCAGGAGCAGGGAGGTGATTGTTCCCCTGTACTCGGCACTGGTGAGGCTGCACCTCGAGTACTGTGTTCAGTTTTGGGCCCCTCACTACAGGAAAGACATTGAGGTGCTGGAGCGTGTCCAGAGAAAGGCAATGAAGCTGGTGAGGGGCCTGGAGCACAAGTTTTATGAGGAGCAGCTGAGGGAACTGGGGTTGTTTAGTCTGGAGAAAAGGAGGCTGAGGGGAGACCTTATCACTCTCTACAACTACCTGAAGGGGGGTTGTAATGAGGTGGGTGCTGGTCTCTTCTGTCAGGTGGCTGGAGATAGGACAAGAGGAAATGGCCTCAAGTTGTGGCAGGGGAGGTTTAGGTTAGATATTAGGAAAAATTTCTTTACTGAAGGGGTCGTCAGGTGTTGGAACAGGCTGCCCAGGGAAGCGGTTGAGCCACCATCCCTGGTGGTATTCAAAAAGCACGTAGACAAGGCACTTCAGAACATGGTTTAGTGGGCATGGTTGATGGTTGGACTCGATGATCTTGAAGGTCTTTTCCTACCTAACCGATTCTATGATTCTCTGTATATCATTTCACATTCATCTACATTGACTTTCTTCTGCCATTTTGTCCCCAGCTGACTCAGGCAGCCCCTTCACAGTTTCTCACAGCCTTTTTCTTACTTTGTACACTTTACAGAGTTAGGACGCTTTTTTACCTTATTTCCCCTATCATTTCCCAAAGCATAACTGAATATTCTGAAAAGCACAGGCTCAGTGCAAATCTCTGTTGGAAAACATGAACATTTCTTCCTATGCTTATTTTACAGGTTTTTATGCTACTACTTATCCACCTAAGGACCTTCCCTTTTATTCCAAGAAGCTTAGCTTCTTAGCTCTTAGTGGCTCCCTGTGAGACAACATTTAATTGTTTTATCTTCTTTGTTAAGATTGATCCAGTCAAGCTTTATGCACAGAAGCAGAATTTTGGGCATTGAAAATACTTTCAGGGCTGGCTGTAGACGTAGTTGAAGTAAGAAACTGTATTTGTCAACAAACTCAACTCATTCTTACTAATGGCAAAAACATGGAAGCCAAGCGGGTGGCTGCTGCTATTACAGGCTACTGAGGGAGTGAGAGATGCAGAGCAGAAGCTATATCAGGGTAGGAGCAAGTGGAGTTGTCTCTCAGTGGCAGTCTCCTTTATGCCAGGGATACAAAGGGAAGCCTGACTCTGCTCCGAGCTTTCTCCTGATTCACAATCTTCTCTTAGAGGTCACACTAACAGTTGGACTAGATGATCATTGTAGGCCCCTTCCAACTGAAATATTCTATTCTATTCTATTCTATTCTATTCTATTCTATTCTATTCACCCTTAGTGGTCACATCACACATTTTTTTGGCAAGGTGGCAAAGCACTGAGGCCTAATTCTCAGGTAGAAAAATTTAATTTTACTTCCTATGACTTTAAAGCTACTGGTGTGTCCATAGAAAAAAAAGAATGATTGACCCCAGGTTCACTTTAGGCATTTGTAGAAACTTGTCTGTCTAGTCAACTCATGTCAGCCTTTTGCAAGAGACTAACAGCATCTCTCAGTTTATCTAGACAGCTCAGTATTATCACAACAAACTCCATTTCCTACCTGTGCTTCTGCAATTTCATTTCCCTTGACCAGAAATCCTTTTATGCAAGAGTACACATCTAAAAATAAAAGGCTCAAGAAAAGCCAGAATCCTTGGAGAATGCAGTCTGGTCCAAATATCAGATAATGGTTTGGATATTCACATTGTTTTAAGCCAAAAATTATTTTTCAGTCCTCCATGCAGATAGGGCTTGTTTTATTTCAGAGAAAAATACAGAGTTTATTTTGACATGTAATCTTCTAGAGCATCCAGATTCATCGGTAGTACAGTCCATTAGTATCTAACTTGCCTGTCAGTCTGTATCATTATCATCAGCAGCACCTGCTACTGAACTGCATAGAGTGAGCTACAGATTTAATGAACAGGTGTTTATTTAATACTGAACTTATTTTAAAGGTGTTCTGTTATCAATTGATATGCTTCCAGCAACACCAAGATGCTTCAGGAATAAAAATATCAGGCACTTAATGAGAATTCTGTCTCTAATGGGTGAAAAGACTATGAAACAGGTCAAATTCACTCCTTGGCAACACTGGTTAAAAAAGTTTTTCTAGCAAATACACAAAACCAAGGCAACAAAAGTTATAGCTGCCAATAACAATAACCCTTCACTGCACACTGTCTCAACATAACTAAAGCACTAAGAATGCCATGGGAAAATCTGAACTCTTTCAAGGGTGTAGAAGAACTACAGAAAGCCAAAGTTATTATTCTTATTAGCCTTTGTGTAACGCTTCTTTATGACTGACAGCAGAGAATATGCAAGACCATTAACTCAGCTGTATAATTGGATGAAACTTGCAGGCTAAACAACTCCAAAATAAAAAGAGCAAATGTATAAATTGTCTACATGAAATTTTGAGGCAGGTAGTAGCTCCAGCCTCATCAGAATCCCATGTGCTTATGGCCCTCTTTTTTAAGCCTGAGTTTACTTTATACTTCTCTTGACCTGGTCAAATAATAATATGCGTCTCATGTAATACAATTACAATAAAGTGTTTGCCAGCAGGATGATAAGAAAACTGCTTCTTTATAGCACTGCAGTTCATGTCTATAGGAATGACATATGAAATAAGTGGAATATTACTCCTTCTTTTGCATATACTGGAGAGCACAAATCTACAGAATTAATCTATGAGATCTCCACATTGTATGGATCTGTGCAGAAAGCTGCAATCATGGTGATACACAAAGATCCTGAATTAAAGGTAAGAATAATAATCTTCCTCTACTTAAATTTCCTTTGGTGTGTAAAATAATGGCCATTTTTTTGCTGGCAAAAGGAAGGACTGATAGGTATGTGTGTTGTTGACTGTGGTAATGACAAGATATGAGGTTACTACAGTTGAAAGAAACTCATGGAATTCTTGAGTAATTTTTAAATTAAAATATGGACACAAAGGTCTTTAGTTAAATATAACAATAATAAATACCCATTCAAAAAAATCCTGTTGTGTCCAGAATATGTCACAGAGAAATTTACTCATTAATGAAGTACCTGAGAGTATATTTGTAACAGGGTGGAGGTAAGGAGGAGAGCAGAGACAGAAATATTTTTAAGGTGCCTATTTTTTACATCTTCCTCTTTTTCTAACAGTATTTCATCCTCAGCTTTTCTTTCCTTCACATCTATTTCCTTATATAAGTTTTCTCAATGCCAGCCCAGAAGATAAGCAGTAACTAGCTTTTTTGCAACAGGAATGTTGTTCATAATTTATAAAGTATTGACACTGAAAGATATGGGAGGAAAGAGAAGAGGAAGAGAAGAGACAGAGAGAAGAGAAACACAGAAAAGTGAATGGTAGCCTGCAATAAAACAGCCATTCTTCTTAAGTTAATGGAAAAAACATGGCCATGAAATAATGATGGTTCTTGTAGCCCATTTGTTGACATTTTGAAATAAGACATAGTAAGCATTAGCTGGCTAATTTAAAGTATTAATTGTAAATTGGGGCTTGAAGCAGAGGAGAGGATGGAGAGGAGAGAGAGGCTCAGGACCGACTGGTGCTACTGACAGCTCAGATGGGGACTGGGAACTACCCAAACCACATCAGTGCAGCCAACTCCAAAATGAAACTCCTGTCAACTTCACTTCATCTCCACCACTGTCAGCACTGTGCTCCCTCCATTATACAGTAGCCTCCTATTCTCTCTCTCTTTTCTGATTGCTATTGGAGTTTATACCTCAGGGAATAATGCCACATTATTTTTCACTTTGTGTGTAATCACCTGTCTCTTTAAATCAGCATCAGGTGACAGCTCAGGACCTTCACACCAAAAACCTCTTACTGATCTGGTGGAAAGTAAGACTTATATCCCAGTGCTTCATCAGGTTTTTTAGCAGCTGCTTTATGAGAGTAGCCTCAGAGAAAGCTCCTGTTTTCACCTGTTTTCCTTGCCCTGACACCATTGTTTTCTGGATGGAAGCATGCTCCTCTGGCTTAATTTGCTTTACTAGCACACAGTGCATTGGGGCTTTTACAGTTGTTGCTGACTTGTGAAACAATTACTTGCAATGGCAGCGGTGCCATATTTCTGTGGGGTTTATTTCCCCGTAGAATGTAAGGATAATTCAGGTTGGGAAAATCCAAGATCTTATTATGCAGTATGTCCAATCAGAAAAAAAAAATACAATAAGGACAGACAAAAATCATGTCATTCCATTAAAAAAGTACTTACAGGGCTATTACTCCATCTCAGTAGAAGGGAAGACAAGGAAGTTCAAATCTGACCATTGAGGAAATACAAAATGAAGCACTGTAGATGCAGCTAGGTAATTAGCGGGCAGACAGGAACCAGGTTCTGCTGGTTGGAGCATGTTAGGCTTCATGCACTGCCCCTGCCCGGGGCAACTTAGTGAGTCCTAGGAACTGGCCACAGCAACAAAAGGTCAGCCAAGAAGACACGCCTAGCAACTAATAATGGGCAAAATGTTTATTTTCTCCAGGCAGACAGCGGAACCTTCTCTAGAGCTGTACTGCATGTCCTTTTCCCATCTGATGTCAGTGGTTAACTGGTATTTTACATATTAAGACTCTTCTAGTCAACCTCCAGACAGGTAATAAAGGTGAAAGAGGGTGATTTCTGCCTTTATTTCTTTAGAAATCCCAGAGATCCTCTAGACAATGAAAAAGAAGGAGAAAGAAGCAGGAGTAAGAAGCAAGACAAATTATTAAGAGCAGGTTCAGCAATCACTGCATCCCTTTTGAACGGCTCATGATGAGGTGTACCTGTTCTGTTTTCAGCTAAGGCATATTTGATGTGTCGGAGAAGATTAAAGGATTGAGAATGAAGGTAATTTAACAACAGAAAAATAGTAGCATCATTTCTGCAGATAAGAGAGAGAGGAACTGGCGGTAGAGCTGTGAAAGGAGGGAATGGAAGGGTCATAGCTGGTATAGATCAAGAGGAAGAAATCTGCAGGTAGAGAACAGAATTGAGGATAAAAAACCATGGAAAGTAAGAAGTGCCAGAGGAAATCAGTGAAGTGGTGAAAGATGAGAAAGGAGTAGCAAAACGAGAGGATTATGGCACAGCATTCATTTGCTGGAGAGGGAAACACCTGTTGCGTTAATCAGAGCAGTCATTGGCCTGCAGATACCTTGTTCTGTCAGAGGTGCTGGGCTGGGTCCATGGGGTCTGTGGTGACACAAAAGAGGCTGGTGAGGGTCAAAGTGCAGTACTTCCAGAAAGAACACTAGATTCTGCTTCATTGCATGGGGACAGATAAAACTGAGTAATTATGCTGGTTTTATGGAGAGATTATTGGCATCTTTTGTGGCCTCCTTTCTTTGGGCCTATCTTCTCTTTTTTTTTTTTTTTTTTTTTTTTTTTTTTTTTTTTTGGGAGGTTAGTGTTGTGGCCAAAACAGTACCAACTTCGGGAATTTTAGTTAATTTAATTTGCTGATGGTTAAAACAAACTTTTGATGACTGATTTGGGTATTGAGAAAAAACAACCACCAAAACATAAGCAATTAAACAAACACTTAGGGAAACACCTACTGTTCACCTTCCCCATTAATCCAACACCTCTCCTTCCCCCTCCTTGTTCTCACCTCCCCTTGGTTTTGCCTCTGGTTACACTCAGCCCCTCCCAACCCCTTTGGTGAGGCAAGGGCCAGAGCAGGAGGTAGGGGCTGTGCTCCACATGGTTTCTTTTTGCTTCATTTTCCTTCACCACTCATGGCTTCTTCCTTGTTTCCCTCGCCCCCAGTGTGGGTTGACTATGGCTGCAGTCCCTTGGGAGTGTCCCCTCCCCAGTGTGGGTCACCCACAGCCGTGGTCCCTCAACAGTCCCTCCTCTGGCAGGGAGCACATCCTTCCCGGAGCGTGTCTCCAGCCATGGCCTAGCCATTTCTCCTCACCTCTTTCCTCCTATATCCCCTCCCCACAGCGGCTGCAGCTCTTCCTTAAATATGTCAGGGTCAGGGCCCTGAGGATCCCTGATGGCCTGTTCCCATTGGCGTCGGAGCCGTTTGGGGCCGTTCACGAGTGGCACATGCGGATCGTGGCCTCCCACGCAGGACACCTGCAGGCCCCTGCCCAAACCCTGCCAGGTGTGCCCAGTGCGGGACTGGCCGAGAGCAGCGCACAGAATAACAAGGATATTCACTCAAGGACAGACCTTTCCTAGCATTAAAAGGCATTCACAGGTAACTCAACTGATCTCCAAAGACATTTATAAACAAGAGCTCATATTCATGAGGAATAAAATCAAGGAAGAATGATTAACTGAGCCTCCCAAAGCCAGGAGTCATTACAAAAAATACCTACTCTTACAGTCAAGTTTGAAATCCAGAAGTCTTTTATATTCCTATACACAGTCTGCTGTTAATTACAGGCCTAAAATTGTTATCAATGAAAGGACTCATTGATTTCAACAATAAATAAAGACTAAATTGCAGGTTTTGCTGCATAAACAGTAAATACATATTGTTGCAGTCTCAACCTACCTCTGTCCTATGTTTAACCTGCCAACTAACTACAGTAATTATGATTGATTTCAGCACCTACCTTTCCTTTACAACTAGAATTAATCCTTCCACTCTATGTTCCTTAGTGAATAACCAGTGTGCTTGAAAATATTTCCCTGTTTGCTTACATGTATCTGTCTTGACAGTGAAGAAGGAGATTCCCTGTACCATTTTTTTAAATGTAACACTATACATTTGCCCATATAGGTCAACATCACAGGTGTTGCTCTGGAGGATTAAGACACTGTCATTAAACCCCACTGGGAACAAATGGCCTCAAAGATAGCTTAGATCTCTCACCTCAGAATTTAATTCTCAGCATTTTAGGACCAGTTACTGAAGCAATGAGAAACTAGAGGTTTATCTAAGATATACTTAAGAAAAAAATGGCCAAACTACTGACTTTAATTTGTACACTTATTAAATAGTTGAAGAGGAAAAAGAAGCTAATACAATGCCCATGAAAGCATTTCCCGTGAGAAGAAATAAAAAGATTATTTTGGTAGTATACAGGAGCATGAAAGCCTTTAAAAGAACTAAATGTCACCCAAACAGGTGACACACTGCCTTCAAACCAGCCTTGACCACAGGACAGCTAATGTAAGCAGGGGTCGAGGTGCTGTGCTCTCCAAATTTCAGATGAAATGTTGCATTTCATTGAATTAGTTTAACTTCTTTCTACTTCCTGAATTTATTTCCCTAGGTGTTTGCGTGCAACATGAGGGGGCAGGGGTGAAAGGGAAGAGCGCACTCTGCAAAAGTCAATTCTGAAGGAAGATTTTAAAATCTAATTGTTTATGCTGTGCAGTGCAGTTTGGTGTAATTTACATGCTTGTTTTCTTACCCAGGAAGATAAAAGGCATCTGAATAGTAACACAGAAGTAGAAAATCAAAGGAAAACAGACAAACAAGAAACAAACCTACACCCTGCTGCCATGGGGCATTGCTAAGGTTTGGAAGAAATAGATTTCTTTGCAAAAAATGGTGATGAGCTTCCTTGGAAACACATCTGATCTGACAGAGAAAGAATTATACAGAAACCAGAGCAAAGGAGGTGAAGGAGAAGGAATATCAGAACTGAGCGTAACTTCAGGGCTGTGTCTTATCCTTTGGTTGTCTGAAGCAAGTTACCCCTTATTGGATTTACTTTGAGCTACTTAGGAGAGAAACATTATTGTACTAACATCTGAGCCTTAAAGGGACAAGGTGCGCTTTTAAGTTAAAACACAGTATAGATGCACTTAAACTCCTGTTTGTCAAACTATTGCTGTTTAACCAGTTTATTCACAACATCAAACACTGAACGTGAAAGAACTGACTGAAATACGTACGCTGTCAAGAGCGCTGCCAGACATTCTCCAGATGTAACCAACAGAAAACATAACCTTGGTTATAGAACCATATTAGTATTGTCTTTTGGTGCATAGCTTCTAATAACAGTAGTCTTTTCAGTACCAGAGTTATTCCTCGATTCACTGTTTTGAAAAGGCACATTTATCCACAGACAGAACATAGAGTTTAAAAAAAAAAAAAAATTGCTTTAAAAGGTTCATGACGTCCTGCTGACAAACAGTACAAGTCATCGTTACTTGCTAAATGACTAGGTTATTTGCTGAATGACCAGGTGATGGAATTAGTTATAATTTTGCTTTAAAACCTGACATGCAACCATTGCCCTTTAATTGTCTTGACACAAATTGCAGATCTTTTAATTACAAATTTCTTAACAGCTGTCCTTCCCCTTGGCTGCCCTACACTACAGTTTCATTCCACAAATGTATAATGCATCTCCTGAGAGATATGCAAGTTAACATTACTTTGCTTGAACATCTGTAGTCACCCAGTAGTGAAATTCCTCACAGCACCCATTGATTTCCTCATTCTTACAGTTTGCTCCAGTCCTCCAGTTCTCCATTAACAGTCCCTTTGACTACCTTAAAATGAGTCCAAGTTCTGCATATTCATATGGAACAACTTATTTATAATAACATGTCCCTTTCTGCATGAGTTAAAGCCTTCCCTTTCTTCTTAGAGCATGATTAACAAAGCTAAACACATACTCTTCAGTATTTATAAGCAGGACACAAGGGAGACAAATCAGAAGAACTTTTTTTTTTTTTTTTTGGTGGGGGGAGATACACTGTGCCAGCTGTTTATTACCCAAAAACTGATGAACAACAAAACTGAAAGCAGATGCAAAACATCACACATACACACACACACAGAATCACACCCAGTTTTAATAACATCTGCCTCCTGTCCCCACCCACTGCCCCTGGCTTTTTTTAATGCACAACATTGACTGTCCATCTTAAGTCATTCAGAGGAAGAAATAATAGAGCTTCTTTTTATTTGGCACAGAAGGTCTTGCAAAATGAAAGTGGAAAGAACATTTGAAAGGCTTTCAGAGTCCACAGTGCTATTTTCAGAGAGCCTTTGTTAGTGTTTTCAGAGACAACAACAACAATCTAGGCTCTGATTCCTCGTCCTTCCCCCAGGGAAATTCATAACTCTGTTCTCAGGCTTCCTGAGCACCTGCATGCCTGGCTTTCACAAAACATGGTATATTTTTGAAATTTCAACAGTTAAAAAAAAGGTAACACCACATAAAGCTATATTGTGTTCTAGGTCTGCCCACTGAGGTGCCTTCAGTCCACTATGCCCAATTCTGACAAAGTTTAAAGTTATTGTATTACTTTCAAAAAGTACTGGAGAACTTTTTAGATATATTATTTTTTCAGCTCAGCTTTTCTGCATAAACACATTTAATGGTAGGAAGACTTGGTGCATTCACACTTGTGATAAACACTGAAATCTAGATTTTCAAACAGCTAATGCCTCTGATTTAAGATTATCAACTTGAGGATCAGGAAATGTACTTTTACATTTCTGACTTTAAAACATTTTCTTAAAGTTGTTTAAAGATAGGTAGTCAACTATTTGGAGCTCCAGATAGGCTTGTGAAAATTTAAGCTCCAAAATTTTGTATGGTATAATACACAATATTACACTTCAGTACTGTTTTTTTCTGCTATAATATACCTTTATATTTCAAAATAGTGAAATGCTATCTGTTATCATGGTATGAATATCCTCTAAGCCCATGTATTGACAGAAATAATGGAGTTCTGAGAGGAACTCATGGAACATAGACTTTTCTCCATTTTTTAAAATAAAAAAATATCCTGCTTAGTATACTGTTTGTTGATTAGCTTTTAAAAAAACTCTAAGGGTGAAACTATTTATGTATTTTTATATGGCTTGTTTTTTCTAAGGCTTTTCGTATTCAGCCCAGGCAGAATATTTTGTTTCCCAAACTCGGTTCTTCTGAGTTAATCTATAAAACACAGAAATAGAATAGAATAGGAAATTTTCTTTAATTTTGTTCTCTGCATGCCTGCTTAAAGGTATACTGTATTTTATTTATCTTAACACAGTTCTTTAAAGAACAGCAGTTTGCATATAACTTCCATAGTGACTTACTATAAAGAGACAAAAATTACATAAACCTCCTTCTCAAGTGAATTACAAATAATGTACGTAAAATACTTTGGTTATCTGTTGGTGTTTTATTTTTTCAAAGGCTTATACCTACCTACTTTGCATGTGGTGTCTTCTGCTGAAGCTTGGTTTCTGCAGGAAACATCAGAGTTAAACCAAGCACATATACATTCACAAAATCCAGTAACTGTCAAAGTTTTGCCTCATTACAAAGGACCATCCAGATGCCAAAGCAATGGAACATAGTCTACTAGAGGCAGCATCTGGCACTTTGGCAAACTCAGCTGGCAGATGGTTTTACATTTGCTTCTCCTGCTCTTCCTTTTACTGCCATATTCTCAGGTTTTTTTCTTGATACAACTTCATTCTAGAAAACTAGCCACTGTTCGTGTAACTGTTCTGTTTTATACCAATATTTCATTACTTTTAAATAAATACTAAAAATAAAAGAACAGAATAAAATAAATTCTTGTGTTTCTACAACTGTATTGCGTTTACTTATGTGTAGACATTGAATTCTGAATTCAGACATCCTGCTGGTTTTTTTAAGCATAAGTTATATGTGTGTCTTCTTACACACAGTTCACACTCCACCTCACAATGAGTTTGTATCTGAGAAGCACAAGGCAAGTTCTAAAATGGGGAAAGTTTATAAAGTTCTAAGTTTTCATACACTTCTAATAAAAAAACCACTCCTACCTTCATTTTTAAGAATAAGCTCATTTATAGCTATGATGAACAACTCTAAACCAATGAGTTTGCTTTTGCCCAGCATTTTAGAGTGAAAGCACTACATAGCTGATACTTCTGTTATTGATATTCCTGAGCAAAAAGCTCAGGCCTTGCCACTCACTATGAAAAGAGGAAAATAGTGGGTCTGGATTTCAAATCCAAAGCTTCATAATCAAGTTCTACCTCTTCCAAGGAAGGAATGCCTAAGACAGACCCCAGTGATGGAACAAGTCTATATACAGTTTAAATGATTCCAGGTCTACCTCAATATCCAAACTAAATAGCTGAACACTGAGGTTTGCGAGCACCTTTAACAGTAACCAAAAACTAACAGTGGTTTGCATCTGCAAAGTGGTGTGGCATTTGCTGATCTACATTGATTCATCAAATGTCATTTCATGATACCTGAACAGGCAACCTTACTACTTAAATAGCACTGTTATGTGATCTACCATCTATGTCATTATATGTATGTGTCTCTACTGCCACCTACTTGTGCTAGCACTAGGAAAGTTTTCTTTCTACCTTTGAAAAGCTGTAAAGAGAGTGTCATGAATTACAGATGGCTTTTCTAAACTTTCTATTTAAGTTTCATCTCTATTCTCTATTAAAAACAATAAATCTTAACAAAACCTATAGAAACAATGGAGGCAGAAATAAAAGAAATGTCAGGGAGCTTCAAAAACTGTACAAAAAAGTGATGGTTTTTTACTTTCTGCCAGGCAGAAAGGACCTGCATCTAATTGCATTGTTGCACAAAGGTAAAATTATCTGCCCTGGCTTCCCATAAGCCTTCAATGGTACATCTCATCTAATTCTCACTCTTTCAGCAAAATCCATGTCTGTATACATAGAAAAGGTGAGTTACTTGTACATGTACTTATATATACATATGAGTAAAAGGTGATCTCAAATAGGAATGTAAAATAAAAAATAATTTAAAAAAAGCTCTGCAATGAATGATGAATCAGGTGAAAGGAGTAGACAATTCCTATCTTTTCGTAAAAACAGAAAGCCCAAAAGAACGTAGTGAACTACTATAGCAAGGGCAACACTGAGAAGGAAGCAATGTGAGAAGATAAAGTAAAATTCAGGAGAGAATTTGGCACACAAGTGGGGAAAACAAGTGAGGAAGCCCTCCACACTTGAGAGGAGTTATTGCCATGATAATGATATCACTTAGATTCACACAAGGGTTGTCAAATATACACCAATTCACTTTGACTCATGAAATCACTGGCATGAGCCTAAGCACTTGAGAAGCGCAGTCTGAATTACGTGGTCAGATAGACAAATACAATGTGGTCATTTGTCAAGGCCAGTGCCAGGACATTATGTTTGTTCAATATGTTTGCAGCATAGACATTTGATTGCCTTCAGAATTTTAGCTTTTCTGTGCATAGATGAGCTCTGGGTCCTGAAAAGTTGAGTATCTTTGAGAGTTTTGCCATCACTGTACAAAGATGATGACTACTATACTGAGGCTTCTGGTAATACCTTTCTTGTAAATAGCTGACAGAAAATGTGTAATTTCAAAACACAGCAAGAACACCAACTGCAGTAAATAAAAGGTTCTTTCTGCACAAAGCTTTTTTTCAGGGTTTTCCCATTTCAGTGGGGAATGAATTAAATGACTGTACTAAAGAATAAAGAAAACATAAAAGAGAAACCATAATAGGTCCTGAGAACATTGTGACTGGCTGCAGACATTTCTATGCATCTGTGAGACCCTACATAGTCTTTATGTCATTAGATAGGTGTTACATTTAAAATAATATTTCTATATTACTTAACATATTATTATAATGTTGGCTGTAATTTACTTCCCAATGCACTTGTAACGCTGGTGTGAAAGGCTGGACTCCTAGCAACTGCTGTTTGACAGATTTTCACATAATACCATGTTTTCACACAGAGTATTTGTATGTGTGAGCTAAAGTTACTGTCCAAATCTTGTCTGAGAAGACCCTGATGAGGAAGGGGAAGAAAGCTTCTTGTTTTCACACCTGGAACATGTTGACAGGGAATACCACTGACACAGTCAGAGCTGTGGGCTTTTTTTGCCACAGATTAATGACCAAGACACAAACGACCTCCATTAGCCAGGAGAACACCACTGCTTGGCAAGGACCACCAGCCAGACACTGTAAGAGGGCAAACCAGCCAACATGGACCTGAAATGGAGCCCTGAAAATCCACACAGAAGAAAGCTACTGTCAGAAAGAGGGTGGCTGGTCCCTGTGTGGAGCTGAGTGGCTGCCAGACGTTATCCCTAGGGGCTGTAGGCAGTCGGCATCTGAGCTGACCTGGATGAAGAGAAATAAGTGCTCCCTTTCCAGGACACATGCTCCCAGATCAAGGCCAGCGCTGACCCATCGCCAGGGATGGGAAAACAGGAGTGGGAAAACAGCACAAGTGCATGATAGCAACCGCCTCACCTCAGTGTAGACAGGGTTTGGCTGATGTATTGCAGGCTGGGCTCCAGGACAACTGTCTGGGACATTGACTTCACAAAACCAAATAGGGCATGGGAACGTTCCTGAGGCCTGAATACCATTTGTCCCTCCCATAGGTACTGTAGGTTTCAAGCTCCCCAACCTGACAACCGTGAATGTGGAGAAGAAAGGTCACTTTGCTGAACGGTAGGGTGCCAGGGAGCAGCAAGGGTGGGTGGCTCTGCAAGGGAAGGTGAAGAGGGAGCCAAGGGGGACACCAGGGCTGGCAGGGCAGGGACCTCACTTGCAGAGGCACCAGATGAGGTTTCCCACAGCTCTTTCTCCCAAATTGGGTGTTTTCACAGCAATCTGATGCTCTAAGGTCACAGCTGCAGCACCTCTGAGGAGAGCTTGTGCACAGGCTGGGGAGGAAATTGCAGAGGGGGTACTACAAAAAAAGGACATTACAGACCAAGCAGGGCAATTAGAGCCTGTCGTTGCCTCCAGAACCCTGACAGTTTGGGTAGTGCCTTATATATTTAAAAGAAAGTGCGGGGAGGTAGGTGGAAGTCACGAGATGGGCGTACCACAGACAAGGTGGGGTGAACCGATTGCTGTGAGAGCTTTGGTGACACAAGTAGGTCTCTGTACAGTTAGGCACCAGGTGACACCCTGTCTAGGGTGGACACTGTTAGGCTATTTAGGATGTTGCAGTTTGGATACAAAAGCATTTTCTGGAATGAGCTGCCACTCACAGAACCATTTGGGAAACACACAGTGGCATAACAGGCAAATCAGAGCAGTTAATTACACAGGAGTAAAAGGTAAACTAGTTATCTTATTCTGTCTTCCTGGGAAAAAAAAAAAAACCAAAACAAAATACAAAACACCACACAGAGCTATGTCTCCCTGTTGTTTAAAAGCTCTCATTTGAAATTTGAAATACAGCATATGAATTCATAAAAGTTTATTTGGATTATGACTGTTCCTCAAGGGTATTTCTGTAGTTTTTCAGCAAACTGGTGTTCAAAAGCTGTCACTGAAATAAACGAAAAACAAGTTTACTTTCTGCAATCTTGGGTGGCCAAGTGTTGTCGACTGCAAAAGTCAGACACCATATTTGTGGTTCCCCATTTATGGGCTACACTGTGTGGCAATCTCAGCCTTCAAAAGCAGCATCCAAGACTGACTGAGGAAAAGGTTTACCTCTGTTCTCACTCCTTTACCTCATGGGGACACACTGGCACCAGCAGGGACGCTACAAACACGGCCATCTGTTATAAGTGAACATTACAATTCATCTCTAAGGGAAGAAGTCAAGTAGCCCAAATAACAGTATCCCTCCTGCAAGTTATATGCAGTACAATATATATCTTTTTTAAAAAATTCAGAAACTAAATGTTATATGAACAGAATGTAAGATTTTTAGACCAGCTTAAAATGTGTTTAGGGTGATGTCCATCTCCACCTTTAATACACCACTATTAAAGGAACATACTCTTGAATGTCCTGTCTCTTTAAAAAAAAATAATCTGAGCATCTTACAAGGTTTGAAAATCCAATTAGCTTTGACTTTCAGTTATTCTCTTAGCTGTGACTTGGCTTCCCCACCCCACTTAAGCTGATTACTAAAGTACACAGAAAAGACAGAATAACAAAGGATCAAATATTCCACCTTCAGGATTCTATATCAAATACAACAGTAGCTTAAACAATAGTATTATTCAGTACAAAACAAAAACTCTTGCTTACTATACTAAATTATGCAGTCAACAGGGTCAGAAATTCTAACTTGCAAGATCTATTAAGACTTCCACAAACCACAGTATCATAAAACCACCATGTGTCATATATGTTAAATCAGCCATTTCAACTTCATTTGTAGTTATAATGTTCCACCAAAACACCCCAATCACATCAAATGTGCAGAAATCCCCATACAGTGAACAGTGGGGCTATCTTTCTTTGAAAAACTTAACTAAACATTGAATAAACAACTGAGCAGATGTTCTTGTTTATTCCACAGTATTTTACTGGTCTAAAGCTGCACAGGGCTAGAAATCAGTTGATTAAGGCAGCTGTGAGTGCCCCCAGCAAGAGGGGGAATCTTAACAGATGCAGAATAACCCATCTGACCTCCTCATTACAAGGGATGCACCGGTGATACTGCAAGTGTATCAGAGAACGCAAGCACCGAATTCAGGCTGTCTCTAGCTGCTGAACAATCCCTTGCAGAAGCTGCCAGCTGGCATGAGCCGTAGGAATCGGAGCCTGAACTGTCCTAAACAACACTGCAGATCTGTTGTCAGAACTGGGTAGCCACAATGGACTCCCTGAAGACCTCCTGCTAGATTTTGTTTTTTGGTCCTAATTAAATGTTTTCAGGATACAACCCCAAAACTTCCAGTATTTCTCAGAATCCTTTTTATTTTCCCCATCTGCAACAATTTGTTTGTACATTTGTCCTACATTTGGCCAATTGTGCAATTTTTGGCCGAGAATGGCATGGCAGCTGTAGCTAAAAAAAAAATGAAAAAACTCCCCTACTAACCCTGCAGAATAGAAAGCATACAGACATTATAGAGGAAAGGGTGATGTCGTATCACCTAACCCAAGTTAGGTGTCTAAGCTAATATAAGCCAATATGCAGCAAAAAGTTCCTGCCTAGTGTCAAGAGGAGTGTGTCCTCCCACCCTGTTGAACCGTTAGACATGGAAAGATGGTCCAGATGGTAGGGAAACATCTGTCCTGATGCCTTACCTACTGCTTGTCCCAGCTGAACCACTCTTTTGCTTTCTGTGCACATAGCAGCATTTGTCAGCACGCCAAGATAAAGTGTACAGAAGGAAAGGGCTGCAGAAGCAAGTTTGGTCTGTTCTTTCCTCAGAGAAAAAGGAAATTTTAAGAAGCAAAAGGAAATTTTAAGAACCAAAATTACAAAAGGGACGACTGCAAGCTTCCATAGCGAGAAGCTGTATGTTTAGACACTGACATTTGGAGGGATCTGTCAGTTACAGAACTCAGTAAGTCTTTTTGATCTCAGCTAACAGACTTGGCTAATCTTATGTTAAAATCAGATTTACACTTTTCCATTATTGGGTAAACTGAAGGATTAAGTTCTGTGTGTTTACTAGGTGGAGTTGCTTTTCAATATTAGCATATATACTTAAAATGAATCCAATTTATAGCACCACAAAATGGACACATACAGATTGCATGTGGCTCGCATGCTGTGTGATATGTAAACCCCGTTTCTCAGGCACCGCAAGAGAGAAGCCAATTCCAGAGCTCCCAGCTGGGTCCCCGGTCCCTCGGGCGACCTTGTTAGCAGCCTCCCTGCTGACTCCGTCCCTCACCCTATGCTCCCCAGTCCCTCTCTCTCTGATAAATACCAGGTATCCTAATAAAACACCGATTGACCGTCAGCAGGGAATGTGAAACATTGCTTGTCTTCATTTTTATGCTTTAAACACATCGTTTGTTTCGTTGTTTTCCTTCTCCTTCCCAGCCATTACCTGCTGTCATGTCATCTTGTCTCTACTCTTCCCTGGTGCTTTATGTTTCATTGCTCTCCTTTCACCCTCTCTCCATGCTCTGCTAAGCACCTTGGCTGCAAGCAGCTTAAGGAGATGCTCTCCCCTCTTTTCTAGCTTAATAACCATTATGCCAATCCCTGTTCTGTTGCACTGGGTGCACTGCGATTAATAACCATTTGTTGCCTCCACACCTTTTTACTCTAGCACTGATTTCATGGAGAAAAAAATATTTGCTCCTGGAAGATAAAAACTAGAGTAAATTACATAATTTTTTAGGTATATCAAATGCATTTTACTCCATTAACTGCAAAACATATTTTCATATAATTTCACATGTGTGCAAAATACTCTGTGTAAATGCGCCTTTAAATCTGCATTGGTCTTAGGTTGAAATATGTGGAAAATCAGGGATGAACAAGGTAAATGTGGAGACCATTTTGAAAGGATAGGATGTAGATTTTGCCTGTATACATGGAGAGGTAAAAAATGAGGCAATAGCTTGTTTACCACTTTTTTCTTTCCACCGTGCTTCCACCTTCACCTTCTCTTGGCAGTCCCTCACACTCAAACCAGGACATGCAGCAGGTTCAGTTTCTCTGCAGCTGTTGCTGATCTCCTGTTTGATGACTCAACTCAGCTACCAGTCTCTTCTCAGTGGCATTTACATTCCAAAATAGAAGACTCTTAATGTATGTCATGTCCATAAAATGGAAATATTTAGGGTGATGCTACACCCCGTACTTCCTGATGCTTATAAACTTGCCTGGGAAAGTACTGTTAACTTCAGCTGTGCCTTGCTGGTGGAGCAGGGAGGGAATTTTGGCATGGTTTTTTTATGTGTTGGCAGGGAGTTCCCAGTGGCTTAGATATCCAGTCTTGACACTGAATAGTTTCTTGACCTAATTGTATAGGTTTAAATGGTTCAAAAATATAAGCCATATGGGTTTTTTCAGGTTTGCAGCAAAATGGTGTATCTATGAAAGAACTTGAAATAACCTAGGTATTTCATATATACCCCAAGTCCTTTCTCTTAAAAAGCAGTTAGAGTAAGGAATTAATCCTGACAAAAAACATACAAGCTCGTGTGACTCAGGAATTATTGTGACTGATAGGCCCTTAACTTGACTAAAATAATCTTCTCTTACTGGAGTGTGAGTTCAATGCACGACATAAGCAGTGTTTCCAGCTGGTGAATGAATAGTTTGTAGCATTTCTCAATGGTATGCTGACAGGACACAGCATGACATAGTCTGCTATGTGAAGAATTGATAAGGAAAAATCATGCCTATTCAAGCAGCCACAAACAATTGCTTCTGCAATTGCAGTCAGAGGAAGAACCTAGAAAGCATTCATGGAAAGATGTATTTCATTCACCTAATATTTTAACATGAGGTAAAGGTGACAGTGAAACCAAGTACTGACAAAGAACTGCCCAACTGACTACAGGCAGAGGCCTTAGGGACTGCATTGCACGGTCGTGAATACAATGCCCAGTAGTGCAAGGTCACTGTGTGATACGTACACATTTACAGTATTTTGGGTGCATTTATGCTAGAATTATGGGACAGAGAGGTGCTTTTAAAGCTAATCCCTCAAATCTCAATTATGAGCTTTGGTTTATATTTCAAAGTCATCTTAGAACACATGAACAACATTTCTCTTGGGTGAGCTGACCTGGTAGATCAGCTCCACCCACTTATGTGCACTCCTGAAGCACATATTCTTGGGATATTGGCTGCTCAACATCAACTGTTCTGCTTTCCAAATTCACTTCTATTCACTTGCATTGTTATGTAGACATACCTTTTAGAGCTCAGGGGAAAGTTAGTGAGCGCAAACAATGACCTACATAGACTGTACTCAGTGAAGCTTCTTCAGTACCCAGGGAGGTTAGCGTACTACTTAGAAGGCATCTCCTATTTCTTGATACCCCAGTACAGCTCTACCTGGAATAGGAAGAATGCAAAGCATCAGTTGCTTTATACTATTTTTCTTAATTCAGAATTGCATGAACATGTTTCAGTAGAATCGTTCATTTTGAGTCATTTTTAACTTACTGTTATGTGTGCTCTTCATTTGTCCTAAGTAAATAGCATTTTTCCTGTACTGGATGACTGCAGTTTTTATAAGCAGAGGAAGGACCCTGGAAAGGTTCGGAGATGGACACACAGGCTTCTGGACTAAATTCTTAACGGCATGGACATTCACAAACCAATCCCTTCTTAAATATTCTGAGGATTAAAAATTGCTTGTACTGTTGGTTTTTTTTCTGTATTTGTTTAAGAAAAATGGTTGCAAATGTTATCCAAGTGACTCAGACTCACTTATTCAAATCAACATTTGCAAATACTTCCTGCTCTCACTTGCCCTACACATTTTATTAGAGAAAGCATTCAGATTATTCTGACTACTTGCCTGCACACAGAAAAACTAAGCATTTCTGAGGAACATTCTTTGACGGTTTTATATATTCTACACAGTAAAACAGGCATATAAGTTTATAATTACATACTCATATTTGCAATGAAAACTCTTACTCCTTGAGGGAGAATATGGCTTTGTCCTTATTTTTTGTAAAGAAATCTCCTATACTATTCAGGTAAAAGCCAAGAAAATGAGTCAGACTCAGAGGAATGTTCAAATAGATGTTATGGTGGTAAACACACTCACCAAACTCCCCAAAGCACAGAGCAGGCACTACCAGCAAAATGATCTTCATGAAGAGGGACAGTTACTAATTCCATAGGTATCATGCTGGAAAAAAATTAAAGCTCTAAGTTTGAATGAGATCTATTAAAGTCACAGATATTCTGAGAAAACGGAAGAGTACAATTATGTGCCTGCTGAGCTTCATGTCATGCTTCTTCTTATGTATATATGTCTATTTACTAAAATCCATTCAGAAATAAATAATACTGGGATCATTTTAGTGCCAACTATGTTAATCTAACTGCATTCCTCTACTATTCCTGGTTTTGCTCATTGCTATTGTGTAAATTATAGAATTTATAGAATCCTATAAATTACAGAAACAGACCCTGACTATCACGTTTAAATGGATCAGCTTTACACTGCAGTATCATAACCAGTTTAATATGACATAAGCCAGCTCAACCATCAGAGAGTCATCCCACCACCCCCTCATTCCTGGGTGCTTCTTTCTCCACCCATAACTGCAGACACATGCAGTCATACAGCCGTGCAATAACTACCTCAGGGAAGTAATCTGAGATAATTAACCTGGGGAAAAAAAAACCAAAAAAAAACCCTGGGTGTTTTTTCAAAGAACCCTCTTCAGCTGTCTGGGTTTTTGTTTTTTTTTTTTTTAATTTTTTATTTTTGACAGCACAAGGGAAAATGTTTTGGGCAAGAAAAAACTGCCAAGAATTTCCGGTGGTAGTGCCACCTTATGCAGATTTAAACTAACACAGAATGATGACATCATCATTCAGTCAATTCTGTGCACTCCAAAGAGCTATTAACTAAATAAAATGAATACAATGCTACTTCAAAACAAAGAGAAAATAACCTGGCTTAGAGTAAACCAATAAAATCTGAAGTAAAAAAAATGTATCACATAGACTGCTTGCCATATAAAATGGTAAAAATGCAATGCCAGCATATATATCTATGGTTCAAAAATACAACAGGAAATCTGAAAAAATTTAATATATGAAAAAGAAAATTAGCTGTCTGATTTTGCAATCCAGCTTCTGTTTCCTGCATAAGTACTGAAATAGAGTCAGGTATCGTCCATCATAGGAATTATCCTTAGCATTGGTTATTTTTTCCTGAAATAAATGTGAATTTCACAACGGGTTTAAGCTCTTAAAGTGAGTTATTGACAAACGCAGGCACCTACATGCAGAGTTCCGAGAACTTTATCTTGGAGGCACTGTAATTCTGTATGTGCCTAGTTTGTTGCTTTACTTTTGCCAAACCTTGCAGTTTGCACATCCCACTCTTGCTAGCTGAGCAGCATAAGCAGCTCGCTTGTGCCAAACCAGGTCAAGATCCGCAAGCTAAGCATTCTTTAGCACACTTGGCACTGGTAGGGTTGATCTTCCTCTAAGTGCAGCTACTGTTTTCCTTTAAGGTGGAGGAGATGACATTAGCTCTTTTATTGCATAGACTATTGGTTAGCTCATCCTCACGGGAGATGGAAATATCCTTAACCAGCAGAATGATATAGCACTTCATCACAGGCTATTTTGTGCAACATACCTTTCACTTCTCAATTTGAAACTCAGCTACTGAACTGAAAGAAATGCAAGAGCTATGAAATTTCTGAGCTATAAAGTGGCAATGAACATGACTCAGTAACCAAATGTTTAGGATATTAACCTGGGAACAGAGAAGCCTTGTTTTCCTGTCCCCACCCCAAAATCATTTTCTGTTTTTTCCTTTTCTTATATACTTTAGGGGCTAGTGGGTAAAATATAGAGGTGGTGCTGAGGACCAAATGTCCCCTCCACCTTAATCTCTACACTGTAAAATCATAGTGTGTCTCAGTCTGAGTCACCTACAGTCCCCCGTAATTTGTTCTGTTGCTCAGTATTTCCTACTAGATTGTTCCAGAGTCCAGTTATGCTGAGTTTGATGGGATAATTTTGAGACAAGCGATTTCCATTGTTTATTGTGTGGGAACTTATGTTATTGGTTTGGGTGTTTGGTTCCATTTGGGGAATTAGATCATTAAAAAGTCAGCACTGAGGCAGTCTGTCTATCTGGGAAGGGTCTGTCCTTATTCTTGCTGGTTTCTGTAAGTTATCTGTATTATACATCGGGGGGCCTAAACCGCCAGATCATACTAATTAAAAATAATAGTTACTAAATAATAATAATAATAACTACTATTATTACAGTCATAATAATGAAAGTAGTAACTGATTCACAATTTAAAAGCCTAATCATTATTACAGAATAGAGTTATAAAGGGAGAGGAAAAAAGATTTCTTCAAGAACTCCTGCCTTTCAAGGAGATAACTATATTTTTCAGCAGAAAATATTTGTTATACAGGTATAGATCATTTCAAGTATAAAATCAGCTTATTATTTTATCTCAGGTTCATTCTTTCAAAAGTTCTTCTACATACATTTTTAGTTTGATGCACATTTGTTGTCTGAATATTTATTATGAGTAGGGCTGTGACTGATATTTATTTCTCACAGGCACACACTAAGGTTGAAAATTTATTGGAGGTAGGGATGTTAACATCTCATTGCCAAAGCTGTATGTTATCCCAGTTTTCCAGGGATTTTGTCAGTAATTAGTATATTTCTGTGTCAATGAATCATTTGTATTTTCATTCTGAAAGATAATTTCAGCCCAGAGAGAGACTGTAATAAATACTTATTATGTACATGATATATTGTTAATGAAGAAGATGATATATTGCCAATGGAAAAAAAAAAAAAAAAAGATGTATTGTGAAAGCCTTGCTGAAATATAGGTAATGAATATTACACTTAGAATACAATTTTTCAGGTGCTCAAACATTATTATTAGATTTCATATCCCCTTCATACACACCAAGCTCTTCCCGTACAATTCCACACATTTCTTCCTGCTCCACTGAATCCGATGGGACTTTGGACGCCGACGTCTGTAGGAGCCACATCAAGCTGTGAATTAGTTGAGGAAGAAGAACATCTAACATGATTTTACGTGTCGGCAGGTTGTTCCGCATGATGCCAGGTCTGAAATACAAGCAGTTTGTCCAAGGAACATTTGGTAAAATCAGTTCTAGGAGAAAACGGGAAGAATTAAAATTCTGTATGGAGGTCAGCGTGCTTGTCAGGGACAACACGCGAGGGAGGCGAGCCGAGAGCCCAGTGCGACAGCAATGCCAGTAGGTCAGGGACCTCACCAGCACGGGAGCTGGTCCCACAGCTCCCAAGCAAGGCGGGGCAGAGCAGGGCCAGAGCAGGGGTCTCAGCCCCAGCATGGCTGGGCAGGGACGTGCGGATGGGCTGAAGCCGGGCTGGGATGTCAGCCCATGGTGGGTGGTCAGGGTCAGGAATGGGGAGGTGAGAGGCTCAGGAGTACCTGCCACCTAGCTCAGGCAAGACCAAGGGTGAGAGCTGCAGCTTCAAAGCAGGTCCCAAGCGAAGGACCTCACCTCTCTCAGCAGCTTGCACACAGCTCTGCTTCATGGCTACGCAGCTGCACCAGGCTGGACCCCAACGCAGGCCAAGCCCCTACAAGTGGGTGGGTGAGGGGAGATTTGCACGCAGGAAGGCTTTGAAATGTTATGCTATTATCTCTTGGGCTTTTAGTCCTATGGTCGTAAACTGTGAGATAACATTTCCAGAGTGAAAAACCAGATGCCAAAGCCAAAGGTATTGTCAGCCAAAGGCCAGACAACTAGCATCATCACTTATATATTACACAAATTAAAATTTCTTAGAATCTTAAAAAGGAAAAGTATTCCCAGTGGACATCTGTCAAAGGAAGAGTTTGATGCTCAGTTCAATAATCTTGGAAATAAATAACATAAAATGAAGTAAGACTCACTTTTAATGCAAAATCCTTTATCCAGCAAACTTAAAACCATGGATTTTAGCATCGACAGATGTTAGCCAAGGTCAAAAATTGGACGACAAGTTCTGCATTCACAAAAAAGCTCAAACAGAGTTTCTTAATGGTAAATCATTTGCAACCCAAATCTTTACTCTTTTGAGAGTATGTACAATCTACCAGCCATTGAAAAGTAGATGTCAAAATTTCTTCATTAAAAGAGGCTATTTGAGCATCATTATATTCCGATCTTGGAAACTAGGAATGCCCACGACAGGATGTCAATTCTTTCCTCCCTAATAGCTTACTTCAATGTTTTGATGAGGCTTAGTTTCCAGGTCTCTCACATGCAAGCTCTAAATACTTTGATATTGTAATGTTATCCCTCAAAATGTTTTTTTAGACAAAAATACCCATCTTGGTCCTGCCTCCCGAGTCCCTTGGACTTCTGAATCAACACAAAGGATGTTTTCTAGTTAGAGCACAATAAAAATACACAAGTGCTTATGTTACCTTTTTTCTCTTTAGTAATTATTTCAGTCAAACTTTGTGCCATAAAAATTCTCAACACAGGGCATTTTTGTAACATGCTATATTGTTTTTACACAAAACCAAATAATTATTTTCTTCCAATCCAATATCATGAACCACTTACTAATTTTCTTTCTTTTAATATCTGAGACATATGGTTTTGAATTAAAATGCTCTTACTTCACTCTCCCTGGTTTTTTTCAGATATAGCATTCCCACTTTATTTACTAGGGATTTATTAAGCCATGTGGTGAATAGTAGCATTACATCACATAGGACTCAGTCAAATAATTAAGCAGCTGCTGCATTTTAAATGCACTTTTCAGTTGCAGTGAAACAGATGAAGATAATGCTTACTATCTTACTTATACATTTTCTTACTTAAGTGCACTTAACACAGATATACGACAGGTATCCTGATTTGTAACAGCAACTCAAATCTAAATAGTTATTTGCCTAATGTCATTATCTTTTAATCATACATAACATTGTGCCAAATAATGAGGCAGTGCTGAGACCTCTCATTAAGGCAGAGTTCCTTTTTTTTCCGGAATAATAATATTAGGGTTTTTTCGGCTACAATTTACACTTTAATGGTTTCTGACAAAACTATTGTGTTCACATAAAAGCTTAGCAGAAGTATCTTAAAATTTGCAATCCAGATTAAGTTTGCCTCTTCAATTTTTTTATTAATGCAGAAAAGTCTAGCTGTGTTAAGTATAGGTTGTTAAATTTTGTCTTATTCCTACCTGAGTCCTAAGATGAGAAACCATTTGCACTATATCCAATCCGTATTGCTGGAGATTTCCATGTTCTTATCTCTGAAGTGCTTTAAAATGAACTGATAATTACAAAAAAAAAGTACACTGTCCTTTCCATTACCTGCTTTTATATTATAATAAACTTTTTTTTTCATTCTTATTTTCAGATGTTTGCTGATTCACAAAAAAAAAAAAAAAATCAGATAATTTGGCAATTAAAAATACTCGTTACAATTTTCAGAGGCGATTAACTGTTGAGGCAATACTCCACTTCAGAGACGTCAAATAATTCCTTACACTACAACAGAGATTATAATCTTTTAACATTTAAAAATTATATGCAAGAGATTTTAGCTCCAACATACCAATATATGTGTGTTTATTCTTGTGAAAGGAAGATTATCAGTGCCTTAGCCCTATTATAGTTTATTTTCAAACTGAAGACCAAATTGACTAGAACTAAACTTTTTAACAAAAACTTGGTCAATAAATCACAAGCTCTGAAATTAACAGAAAATTATCATCCACACATTCAGCAGTTGTTTTACCTTACTTTTATTAGTACTATTAGTATTATTTACTAGTACTCTTAGCACTACTAGTAGTTCTACTGAAACAAAAAGAGGAGAAATAATTTAAAGCTACTTCACTTTTCTATATAACCAAAATAACATGAATGTAAACTATTTAATACTTTCACCACTTGACCTTGAATACAGATCCCCAAATAATTTCAAGTAATTATCCCCCAAATTTGCCTGTTCTCCAGATATGGCACCTCTCTGCCCAGAATACCTGTGTGGGTTCATCCTTCAGCCATGGCAGTGGCAGGACCCATGGACCTGACAGCATCTCTTAACCTTCTGTACACGATTGAGACTCTCTGCTACACTGACTGAATGACTGCAGACTGCTGCTCTGAGGAACTTTTATACACAATTAACATTTTTCTATTGAGTTTTACATCTTATGCAGATGGAAGTATATATATATATATATTTACTATAAAAGTTACTTCATCCTGAAAGACAGTACCTGGCAGAAGTTTTTCACAATGGTTTCCCTCTGTCAGCTTTCTAGGGCTCTATCAGGCAAGGTAGAGAAACTAAATATTACATCTAAAAGCAACTCAAAGAACGTTCACCTTTATAAACTAAATCTTCTAGTAGACAGCCTCTTGCTAAAAAGCAGCATACAGGCCAAGCTTTGAAAGAAAGCAACTGAGAGATGAATGTATTCAGGACAGAAGAGCATTTACACTTATTTATAATTATTATTTTTATTTGCATGAACACTTCCATTTGCTTGAACATCTTTGCTCCTTTCATACTTCATTGACATAAAATCCCTTTCAGACATCAAAGTGGTTGCCATACTCATAAAAGGATAGGTGATAGCTTCATTATTTCAGGGTAGCCATGGCTTATAAGGAAAAAGTTCAGTAGTTAAGCCAATCCACACTGACAGATTTGGACAATCTTCCCCTGTGAACTTCATTTGGTAGAGTGTGAATAGCTGTGTTATCTCATACTGCAAGGCTTGTATCAACAAAAAACTGTCCTCTTTCTTTTTCCCACCACAAAAAAAAAAAAATCATACGAACTTACTTTTTGCCCTTCTGAAGAATGCATTTTCTTGGGATTAAGGAAGCAGATTTCAATTCAGTAACTATGGGAAGAATTGAACAGGAAGCTTCTACTGAGCAGGCAATGCCTTTTACATAATCACCGTGGTGACTAATGTTTAGGAGTTTTCCCCATCATTCACTCATTTCCCTCTAAAATCGAGAATATGATGCCATGTGGATGGTGAGAGTGTTAGTGGCCCAGACAAGGAGCCAGTGAATGCTGGCAGGTAGCCAGAACAGTTTGCCTTCACCTCTCTAGAGACAGCCAAGAAGAAAACATTTAGTAAAGAAGCATGTGGGAAAAAACTTTATGCTATGGGGATTATGCACATTATTCGGAGCAATAGCCACATCCATCCCTCTTGGAATCAGCAGAACAAGGCTAAACCTTTCCTTTAAAGTACAATCAGCATCAAGTGCCTGCAACATTTATATCAAGTAGTTTCCTATTTGATTCTTTGCTCACTGGAACTGAATGTGTCCTTTGTCTCCAGAAACACCCTCCCATGACAGATAGAGAAATTTACTGTCTCTTTTGTAATGGGGAAGAGAAAGACAGCACCTTTCTGCTACAGCTGGGAAAAAAAAAAAAAAAAAATATATATATATATATACAGTGGGGAAAAAAACAGAAGGACAGTCTTTTGGCATGTTGATAAGGCACTTAGCTGTGTATGTAATTCCTAGATTTTGGTTCTAGCTTAGAACTGTGCTTGCATTTTGCATTAAACTATAGATGCAGAGTAGATAAAATACAAATGACGAAGGCTATTTCTAAACTTTGCGGATATGCTTACGTTATATGCATTCTGACCACCTCAAGGATTAGACCACTAAGGGAATTTAGGCTGGAAATACCTAGCTTCTGGACCTTGATTTGGCTTAAAAGTAATGAGGAGCACACCAGGATCAATCCAGCTCTGACTGGGGCAAAAATCTATACATATTGGGACACAAACCTAGGCACCTCAAGATTTTAAAAAGAAATGGTAAAGCTCCTGCAGGGTTTGGATGTTACCAGGATTAAGCAGTATCCATCACAAAATTTTCAGAATTTTAATTTTGGGCATTTAGTGCCTAATTTTTGCCTTATGTGTCAGATAACCCTTCTATATCTTATTTCTATTTGATCTGTAGTCTTTGAATAAACTTCATACCTAGTTTTATAGGAGCCTATGAAATTTCACTGTGAAGTTGTTATAGACCAGATCTCAATGAATCCTGTTTATCATTCCTTCTGCATTGATATTGTCCTTGGCAAATGGCCTGAGTCAGTGATGCAGAAAAGTGCACATGTTAGTATTCAGCTAATGTGCAGTTGGGACCCCTAATGACTCATGCTATTATATAATTGACTGAGATCACCTAAAGGAAAGAAACAAGATCATTACAAAAACCTCAGTATTCTCTCTGTCTTATAATGTTTGTGCTCCGAAGACAGAATTCCCTATTAGAGACTCTGAAATGTCTATTGAAGGCTGTTGAAGCAATTTTGATGATATTTGCATTTGAGCAGCCTCTAGCTATTCTAGTTGTTCCCCCTGCGTGAAAAAGAGATGAAGGCCAAAAAAGGTCGAAAAGAAATTAAAAGATAAGGAAAAATTAGAAGATGAAGATGCTACGTTTAGCTCAGCCAGAATTATAGAGTATTTTTAGGTCAGGGTTAATATCCAGTGTCTGAGCTCTATACCCAGAAACTGCTGCAGATGATGGATTAGGTTTACTGGTATATTTTAATATATTGGAACAGCAAGGATTCCTGGTAATATTTATCCCAAACATCAGCATTTCTCTATTTCTAGTTAATCTAAAGCTAACTTGACATACTGTCATAGCTTTAATAAAATTTGAGGTTTGATATTCGAAAAGAGGAATTGGAGAACATCAGAATCACAGGAGAGATTTTCTAAAAGGAAATGGTGTATAGTGGTGACATTTCTTTACACCATAAAGATTTTCCCTTCTTTACACATAACTCCTGGTTTTCTAGACATTATTTAATTTTATTAATTTTTGCAACCAGTTCATATGTATCAATGAATGCTCTTTATTCAAACCCTGTAGCACTGAGATAGCTTGCACTAAACATGCCTTAAGAAGCGAACACACATGCAGCTCAGATGTAGGATGGCTGGATATGAACATACGAAAAAGTAAAGGCTGCTCAAATAGCTAATGCAGTCTACTGAACAGCATCAATGGCAACTTTTCTCAGGAGAGAGGAACAGGAAAAAAATTATGGTTAGTTGAAAAGTTAGACAGGTGTGGCCAGTTAGTATATCTGAAACAAATAGATTTAAAAACCAAATTAATGTGGTAGCAGAGTAAATTATTACTGTAAACAAGCAACAGAATAGTAACAAGGGCTCGGCTGTGCACGTACACTGTATTTGATCCTTGGGCTGGGAACACTTTCTGTTTTCAGTCCTGCATTGGTCTCCTGCACAGAACTTATTCCAGTGTTAGTCAGAGAGTCGGACAACTACCCAATACAAATGAGCATACGTGCACATTCCATAACATACCTTGCAGTTCAAAGACAAAGAATTTAAAAGCCTGAACAAGATCATCCAGGAAGAACAAAGGCGTGGAAGAAATTCCTCCCATCTAAGACATCAAAAGAAAGAAAGAGCTGGGATGCCTGTAAAATATTTGAATAGGACTTCCCTCTACAAATAAGGACCTTCCCTTATAAAAACACTTCTATAAATGCAGTATGAAGAAATCGAGTTTTGAAAGTTCAGATATAATGGAAATGTACAACAGATGACATAAAACTGCTGCATAACAAAAAAAGAAATCCTTGTCATCTTTTGCATTTTGAGTATTTTCACGTTTTCCTGGTCAGCATATTTCATTTCTTTATTTTTATACACTTCATAGTACATGTTCCAAAAGATTTTGTTTGGTTTTAACACTAAGTAAAATGAATATAGTGTTTCCCTAATTTAATCTTATTGTCTGATACAATATATCAAATTTAATTTACCTCGATAACTAATGCTTGGTAGGAAATTGGTTCATTGAGTTATACATTTCAATATTTTTTTTGCAGGTACTGGAATATATAAAAATAAATCACATTTCACTCAGGCATTTTATGGTATGTCACCAGCAAATGTCCAAACACACACAAACCTTAAGCATCTCAAGTTTGAAACAGTTAACTTGCAGCTAAATCTCCATAACTTTTCATCTAAAAAAAGATTTGTAAAGGTCTAATGAACTGTTAGGCATGAGAACTGAAAATTATCACATACTAGATTCTTCCTCATCTTTAAAAGAAATACAACCTTATTTTAGTTGCACACAAAAATAAATTCCGGTACTCCCATTTATTATATTAAATCATAGAAAAGGTAACTATAAAAATGCATGAGAAACTGCATTTTTTCACCTTCACTGGCCTAGAAACAAGTGAATATATTTCCCTTACTTCAATAAAATACATGTCTGAATGGAGATTAAAATTAGAAATGTATTCCTGAACACATAAATATGATAGTACTGTATTCAATATCTGATGACTATAACCGTCATGCTTGAGCTGGCCTCCCATTCTCTAAAATAGACTTCTCTATGTATCACACCACATTACAGAATACTGTTAATCTTCAGTATATTAAATACACTAGGCAAAAAAAACAACCCCAAAATATTTAATTCTGGTGGGTTCTACTACAAGAAAGTGCATTTGAGACAGCCAAACATGTAACTTCTGAAAAAAAACCCAAACAACCTACAAACAAACCAACCCACAACAAAACAAAACAGAACAGAAATTTTGTGGAAATTTAAACAATGCCTCTTCTTGATAGGAGATACCTTATAAAACATAGGTTGGAACCTTTCACTCAGAAACATTTAAGGAGCTAATTTAAATCCTGTTGTTTGGTGGGGGTTTTTTGTTGTTACTGGGGGTTTTTGCTGTTGTTTAGTTACCCCCACCTGCCCCCCCTACCCTTCAAATGATCATGAAGCTGTAAAGTGAACTTTGCTAGGAGACTACAACCTAGCTTTTGTTTTTACTAGGACGTATGTGACAACAACACATTCAAGATAATTTCTTTAGTATTAGAAGCATTTTGAATTTTAAAGGATTTCTGTTATCCTCTATGGCTCTAATTATAATGAACTTGCTACAGTTTTCAAAACCAATGTGTATTCAGCATACATGGCAAGAAGAGTGGGGAGTAAAGTTTGCACACACTCTCAACAACTCCAGTGACATTAATAAGTTGGGACCAAATCTTTGGAGTTTCTGAAATATGGAATCAGGCTCATTCTCAGAAATGCGGAAAATCAGAAAAGTCAAACCACTACTAGGAAAACAAATCTGAAATGTTATTTGGTAATGATGTAGGTGCCATATACTATTAACACTTCCTCAAAAAAAATTATATTTTTTCTTAAGTAGATAGTGTTGGTATCTCTTGTGTCTCTTCCTCTGCCACCCAAAGATTTGTTTGTTTTGGCTTGGCTTTTCTGTGGATTGTGAGTTTTGCAGCCCATGAAAGCAAAGGAAAAACTCATGCAGCATCTGCAAGTGGAAAGCTTTATTGTGAGCAAAGAGGATGGCTGAATTTTTCCTCTAATACCAAAGGGAGTATTTCAGGTATAGTAGGAAATCTATAGATTTCCCCTAACTTCAGATCTTATTTTGAAGCCTTGGTTTCAGACTTTACGGAAAGGAAGTGGAAATATAACAGAAATGGAGCGGAGGAAGATTTTACATTCCAGTGCATCTGGAGAGATTTATTCCCCACTTTTGAAGAGGTATTACCAAAAAAAGAAACCAAAACAGAATTACAGGTGTCGTTTTTAAGTTTCTATTTTTATTGTGAGTCAGGCAAAGAAATTTTCAGCAAACACCTAACAGAGACTATTGAAACTGCGTAAAAAACAAGTCACAGAATTATGATCACTCTACTACAATATCCAGGCAAATATTTCTTCTACCACACTCAGAATTGCTTTGTAGGTGATAGTGTTGGCATGTTCATAGCTACCATCTGACACCACACCTTTTCAAAATCCCTGGAAGTTTCCTCAATCTCATCACAGAGCATAGGGGTGTGAACTACAGTGATACTACTGAAATACTATTGCTACGTGACTGAAGATTCTGCAGCACCAGCAAAATTACCTTACCACAAAACCCCACTAACACTTGCTACTAAAAATAACGGAGCACTAGGGTAAAATAATGGAGGAATGGGAGGTGTTGTCAGTAAATACAGAATTCTTATGAGCAAATCCAAAATTTGGGGACAGTTCCATTATGACAATGTATTATTTCGATTCCTAAAACACTGGGAGAAGGTTAGCATTGAAACGGTACCAATTATCTAAAGAAGACGTAATACATTTTCATTCACCTTCTTAACCTTTCAGTTGGGAGGGCTGGGTGTTGGAAAGAAAGGATAATGTCATACTTCCTTCTCTAGTTCAGGTCTGGTGACAGAAGTTTTCTAGCTATATTGAATCAAAAAGGCACAGCCTTGGAATTAGAGCTTTTCCCATGAACCTAAATGCATGCAATATATATGAGAAAATTTTTGGAATATGCTACTTGAAAAACATTCAGTTGTGAAAGCCAATTAATTGGTTTTAATTGTTCATCGAGTTTTGCAGCCTTTCTAATCTGACCTTTGGATTCCTGATACTGGACCTGTAATACATCCAAAGTAGTAACACTAAATTTATTATAATTGCCTTTTTTTTTTTCTTCTTTTTTAACACTCTTCAGTTGATTTGTAACAATTTAGTTACTCCATGACCTCCACGCTTTTCATTGCCTCATAACTAAGGAGCGCATGCAGAACTGACCTGAGCCACAACAATACCGGGACTCAGGGGCCCAACGTCTGTTAGGCGAGATGTAAGGCAGGTCTGCTGCCACCTCTTTGCAGCGTCCCAAGGACCGCACATTTCATGCAGGGAGAGAGATTTGCTACGAGTGCTGTAGCCCAGGGAGATCTGAGAAATACGCATTGCAAGAAATCAAGAGAAGAGAGAGTGAAAGCACATCATTTATAAAACAGCTTGACCAAGCAAGTAAGTCCGATTACCTGCACTGTGCAACTATTGTCACGACGGCTCCACATTCATTTGTCACTTCCAACGTACCGTATCTCAAGACATACGAGTATTACATCAAAGGCATCCCTCAGCAGTCGGCTAGCAGCCTGCTTTCTGGCACATCTCAAACACGTGGATAAATACTCAGGACTACGTACGCTGCTCTCCATCACCCCATTTCTAACTTCTTTCAAAGCATCTGCGCACGGGCTTCAATTCACTGGCTTTGGCTTTTCCCCGGGTTACTCTCCGTTACAGGTATTTGCGTCTGAAGTAGGTGAGAGAGCTCCTGCTGGGGCTCCAGGGCGTGCGGGACCCTGCGTGGGGCAAGCCGCTGCCAGAGGGGCGCGACCCGGAGCGGGGCAAGGTGGCATAGGCGGAGGGAGAGGTGGAGCGGGGTAGGGTGGTGTAGGCAGAGCGGGACAAGTTGTAGGAGGAGCGGGACAAGGAGCTGTACGGAGGGCGCGTGAGCGTGCCGTAGGCGGTGCGGGACAAGGGGGAGTAGCCCGAGCGCCCCGTGGGGCTCCACGCTGAGCGGGAAGCGGGACCCCACGTGGAGTGGGTGCCCGAGCGAGCGGTGGTGTCGCAGGAGGGGCCCCACTGAGGGCCGCACACCGAGCGAGACCCCGGGGTGCCCACGAGCCGGGACACCGAGCGAGAGGTGGGGGCGCAGAGGGAGCGGGCCGTGGCGGCTGCCAGCGGGCGGGGGGCCGGGGGGCAGGGGAGGCAGGCTGCCGACGAGTCCTCGGGGCGCGGGGCGGGCGAGCTGGCGGGGCGGGCCCCCGCAGCCCCCAGAGAGACGGAGGCGGGGGAGCACAACGAGTGGGCCGCGGGGGGTCCCACCGGCCGGGGGGCCGGAGAGCACAGAGAGTGGGCTGCCGGGGGTCCCACGGGGCGGGGGCCCGGGGAGCACAGCGAGTGGGCCGGCGGGGCGCTCCCCACCTGCAGCCCTGCTGGGGTGGCGCTACGGGCGGCGGAGCGCGGCACCGGGGAAGCCGCTGGGCAGGGGCCTGGGGAACAGACGCCGTGGGCTACCGGGGCACTCGGGGGTTGGCAGGGCAGGGTGGCCGTCGGGCCGCACGGAGGCTGGGCGGTGGGAGAGGGCGCGGAGCCGCAGACGACGTGCGAGATGGAGGCAGCAGGCACCGAAAGGGGAGCTGGCGGCGGCACGGGACCGCCGACGGCGTGAGCTACCGGAGAGCACGCCGGGTGGGATGGCGGAGCAGACATATGGGTAGGGACCGCCTGGGTTGCCGCAGTGGGACCGGAGCCAGCCATGAAGTGGGTCAGCAGGGCACTCACCGCGTTATTCGCGGGGACAGAGACAGAGTAGGACATCGGCCCCCCTCCGCCTCCGGGCTGGTGCGCGGGAGCAGGACCGGTCTCGAACATCACGTGAGGCATAGGGGGGCACACGGGGTTGGACGTTGGGGCAGGCATGGAGCCGTACACGGTCGGAGGCATCGGTGCGCACGTAGCGGGAGGCACGGTCTCGCATACGACACGGAAGCCAGGATCGCATCCCAGGTTGAAACCAGGATTGACGCTTGGATTGAAGCCTTGGTTGCAGATGGAGTTGCATAAGGGATGGCCTGCAGGGAGGTACACGAAGTCGTACACAGGCTGGCCCCCTGCACTGCAGTTTGGGTTGCACATTGGGATACATATATATTCACACATGGAGTTGAACGCAGGGTCCGCCACGGGGACGGGCCCAGAGCCGTTCATGGGGAGGGAGCCGTTCTCGCACACCGGGAGCGACCCATTCTGGCTGACGGGCAGGCCGCCGTTCTGGCCTGCGGGGCAACACACTTCGGCCTTGGCACATCCCTTGCAGTAGGCAAACTTGTGGCATCCGAAGTTGGCCAGGAGCCGGTGGCTGCCAAGCCTGTAAGGTGTGAACTCCACGATGGTCCGTGCCTGTTGATTGGATGCCAGCGTTCCCAAACTGGACAGGGAGAAGGAAAAGAATTAGGACCCTGGGTAGCTCAGAGACATGAAGCGCTACGAGATGAGTGCACACGATTAGGTTTGATTTGCTATGGCATGTTTTCAGAGACAAACTGTTATGACAACTCTGTTATTCTTGCCTTCCTTCAAAAAAACTCACATTCTGTATTGTGAAAACCATGGTAACAACTTTTGTCCCAAAAGAAGATTTGGAAGTCTCCCATAGCTGGTTCTGTAATTGGAACTGGAAACTCATTCATGATGCTCTCTTGAATTCTTCAAAAATGTAGCACCCTTCTGCCTCAAAGATGTATTCACTGCTTCCCACTTCCAGTAGTCTAAGTTGGATCGGGCAGCTTTGTGGAATTGAGTTCACTATTATTCAGCAAGAACCATTCCTAATTGCTTCCCCTCAAAACTAGTCATACTTCTGTTGGTTCTCCTTGTCATGAACAGCAATGCATATTAATGAACAGCTACTTTTCCTAGGAAGTTATAGCATCCTGGAAGTTTCCAGCTTCCTGTGATTAACATGTTATGAGCTTAGAATGCATATTGCTTTTTCTCATTGTCGTTTTCTAATGGTTCACGTATGTGGTGCCAGTTCATGAATATTTAGAGGAATTCTATTATAAACTCAATAGGATTCTAAGGGGATGGGGGACCCAGCTAGAATTTCTTGTAAAGAAACAGTGCATTCCCTTTCAGACAGAAATTTGAAACACACACTTAAATTAAATCTTGAGAAAAATGAAGCTGCAACATATCTTGGCAGCTGTAAATGATCCATCAGTTTCAAGAGGAGTGAGGCTTTTAATGGAGTCTCAAAGTAATAAGGGGTAAAAAGTCCTGTTCAGGTCCTAACCATCAAAAATATCAGAACTATTGTCTTCCTCAAAACCTGCTCTGATCTAGCACACCTTAGTGAACCCCCAATATTATCCCCATTTAAATAATTAATGATCTTACTCAATGGTCATCGGCTCTTTGAATAAACCACAGCCTTCTAATGTCATTACACAGTTTTTCATATCTTCCTGGAGAGGATTGCAGAAGGAGATCTCTGCAGTACATGGTACTTTCAGCCTGGGCTGGCTTAGTAGCTAGTCAGAAAATAAACAAACACATTTTATGTTTTGTAACCCTTACAAAATTAACAATGAAGTAAATAAATGTAAGAAGGGGGGGGGGGGGGGGGGAAGGATTATTTATTCATACATGTTTCTTTCTGATTTACTTCTATGATCTCTATACATCACTCTAAGTCAACTGTTACACATCTAAAATCACACTGATCTTGCTAAAATAAAAGATGCAATAAAAGAAAAGAAAAAAAGAAAGAATTTAAATTTTTTCATCATTGTACCTAGGAATTGGCCAATAAGAGTCCCTAAGTCTGTTCCTTAGGTCACAAATCCCATAATTAAAGTTCTTTACCTTTACAATAACAGGTGGCCTGTTGATCACGATATCCCTGCTCACCATCAGAACTTCTTCACACTCTGGGTCTGAGACAGCAACTACTTTCATAATGTTGTGATCACAGAGATAAGGTCCATATTGACTATATGATATACACAGTGGAATTTTTTTCACTGTAAAACAAATTAATTTTAATTATTTTTTCTGATTTTTTGGGTAATATTTCCATTTCCCTTCCTCCTAAAGTTTAACTGGTACTTAAAATGGCTTAATTAAATATTAAGTTATCACAGCATCTTTGCCAACAGACATGACTTTTCCTGGTTTAGGGTGATATATCGCTACCTTCAACAACCAGCTTCACAGTTTTCAGTTAATGTAACTATATCAGTGCATTTACAAGGAGGTTGGTTTATTATTATTATTATTATTATTATTATTCAAAATTTGGAAACTTTCATTATAGTGTAATTCTTAAAGCAATAATTCAAATGTAGGCAAATTAAAGCTTGGTAAACCAGAATGTTAATATCAGTATGAAATTTCATCTTATAGTGATGTGTTTTAATTAAAGGGATCATTTTTCTTTCAGAAAAAGATATTAACCATGAAAACAAGTGTTTACGTTCTGATACACCTTTGCACTTCCCAGCATGTGATATATCTAGAAATAATTACTTTAGTGCTCAAAACAAGTGTTTTACACTGGCTAATATCTTCTGGCCAAAGGAAACAAATTGCTCTTCTGATAGACAGCTGCAACTTTATCTTTGTATTGAATATAGAATCCAGAATTGAATTTTTAGCAGAAACAAGTTTTTAAATGATCATAAGAATCTCTAAGCCTTGAGAAATTAAGGAAAGGCTACAATTTATCTGTCACTATACATGTAGTATTGATACTGTTGATTTTTGAGCAATCACTCTACAGCGAATTCAGCTGTCAACATTTAACATTGTATTTATTTCACTTCCCACCACTATTAGGAAGTCTCCACTAATCCTAAAAAAACCCAATCTCCTGAAAAGAACAGTAGACAAAAGGGTATTAGACAAATTCACCTTCTTACCTTCCCTTGGACCCAATGTGACATTCACACTGTCTTTCCAAAATTGATCCATTGGGCAACCACTGTAGGTTATTATTTGTGCACACAAATTAAACTTCAGGTTTTTGTTTTCACTACGCAAATTTTCAAGCAGCCAGTGCAGTTGGACATCTTCACCGTACATTGGGCAGTTAGCCATCTTTAACCTCATGTTAATACCAGAGTCACTCAAAAACGGGTTTTTCAGAGATGATAGCTCTCTCTCAATATGACAGTTGGAAGCATTGCAGTACCCTGGGTGAATTCTTCTGTAAGCCCGGTAATAGGCTTCTTTGTTTTTCACAGAACCTGTTGAAGAAGATACATGATAATGATCCTGCTGGAGGCACAAGGAGCCATATCTACCCAAGTAATAAAGATGAGTAAATTTCTTCCTCGTCCTCCCTGAAACCTAATGTAGTGGCTTGGTGTAGAACAAATCCACCAGATAATCAAACACAAGATACGGTAGTCTGAATGCATAGAAGAAAATAAGTATCTTGGAAAAACACTCAAAAAAATTTATTTTACTTTGATTAGTTAAATTTAAAAATGGTCATGTAAATCTCAAAATGTGTAGTTAGTCCAAAACTCAAAATATAACTGTTTATAAGGGTTAGGGTGAATACGAAATGCTACCATGTGTCTCAAAGGGCAAGATACACCATTCAAAGAAAGAAACTATCGATTGTTTTCTTTTTTGTTCCCATTCAAAAAAAACCCAGAGCTTGCAATTTTACAATCAACTGTGATCCACTCTTCTTTCCTTTAGGCAATTTTGCTGGTTGAACTCCTCCCTACTACTGGAAGATGAAAATCAGTAATCAGTAGCCCAAAGTAAGAACAGCAGAATATCCAAATAATACATGAATTCAGTAAGTAAGCATATTTTCTGACAGACCTGGTACAAGAAGCAACAAGCAAGAAGTTAATCCTGGGTTTAAAAAAATTTAGGGTGTTTTAGATTGCCTAAAGTCTGCTAATATTTTAAACTATTGTACAGGTGAGACCAAAACATGTACATACGAATAGTGGTATTAAAAGGGCTGGAAAGCATGTCCAGGCCGGCCAAGGACACTGGCTTTGCCTAGTTTGGAGAGAAGGAGGCTGAAGGGCAACCTCATTGCTCTCTACAGCTTCCTGAGAAGGGCACGTGGAGAGGGCGGTGCTGAGCTCTTCTCCCTGGGATCCACTGCTAGGACGCATAGGAATAGTTCAAAGCTGTGCCAGGGGAGGTTTAGACTGGACATGAGGAAGCATTTCTTTACCGAGAGGGTGGTCAAACACTGGAAGAGGATTCCTAGAGAGGTGGTTCATGCCCCAAGCCTGTCAAGTGCCTTAAAAAGAGGCATTTGGACAATGCCCTCAGTAATATGCTTTAACTTTTAGTCAGCCCTGAAGCGGTCAGACAGTTGGACTAGATGATCATTGTAGGTCCCTTCCAACTGAAATATCCTATCCTATCCTATCCTATATGGATGTAATTACTGTGTGTTTTGTTTAAATCATCTAAATATATTTAGAAGTTTAAGAATCAAGATCTTTGAACAGAAAGGCATCATCCTCTTTCTCAAAAAGATACAACTTCAGATTGTTCTACTCAATTTAACACAGGACAGATTACATTGATAATTTTATATGATTAGCATTTAAAATTTCCGCTAACCCATTTAATGACTTTTCATCATACCTAGTTCATACTTGTAAGCCCCAGTGATATCTTCGAATTGCTCGCTGCCAACACTCTTGGTGATTAGATGTTGTCCACATGGCCAAGCGTCACAGAAAAATTTTATTTTTTTGGCATTGTTTTGGGAGAGCCAGCCAACATAGTTCGAATTTACTCGAGAAAACATATGATGACCATCATAGTCCAAGTCCAGTTCCCCTTCTCTGATGCTTCGAACCCAGGTAGGACCGCTGCAAGTTGAACCTAAGCCAGGCAACAAAAATATTATAATATGTTATAACCTAAGTAGTAGAGAAACTCAACAACATAAGCTGAGGAAAACAGCTACAGTTATAGTAAACAGTTACCTCTGCCCGTTTCCAAAGGTGTTGGATCCAGACACTGCCAATCACCACAGCATTGATTTAGGTCTCTGCGAGCCATCCAAGATTCATTCCAGCAGTGATATCGCCTGTAGGATGCAGGAATATAGGATTAAAGACATCTCTTGGATCATCAAGTTCAATGCCTTACGACGAAGGAAAAACATGTCAGAGATAACCTTTTAATCAACTGAAGACTCTCCATTTCTTAACACAGTTAATGATGTTTGGGGACAGGAGCTGTTTGTTTTGCTTTATATCACTCAGACTGGAAATTTGTTCCAGAACCCTGCAGACCTGATTGCAAAACATTCTTCTTATAGCCCCTTTTTTATTTTATTTGATAAACAAAATAATTGTGTTGGCACATTGAGTAGTTTATTTTCCTAACATTTTCCTCCTGGTTCTTTAAAGGAAAATCACATACTGTCTTAGTCTTCTTTTTAATGGCTTAACAAAGAATAAACTCTTAAGTCTTTTGTGCTAAAATAAGATCCTCATTCCCTTAGTATTTCAGTTTGACCTCATCTTTTTGACATGTGAAAGGGCAGAAAATTCATTAAAAGCTCTCGCAGATGATACCTGGATGCAAACAAAATTCTGGTGCAGCAAAACTATGAACATACAGGTCGAGGGTGAAAACACGAAATTCTGCTATGATGAGTGATAACGTCATAGTTATATGAACATGAATTGAAGGGTTTACAGGAATGAAGCAATCCATGATAAGGAACCTCAGGAAGACAACATAATTATCAACCAAGTGATTATGACTGAAAATAATAGTCCTAGTCTGTGATAAATTTTCCCTTGCATTTCATGACCTACTTCATATTTTTACAGTTACTAAGATTGATGGCCTTATTCTTTACACTGAGAAGGATAAGCAGGTAGCGTCAATTCTCACAAAAAGTGGGGTTTTTTTTTCTTTTTTGAAAACGTAGACTGAGCAGACTGTGTCTTCAGTAACTGCATTCTTTTGAAATGCATTATTAGGAAACTAAACAGTCTTGCCACACCAGAGAGATACACTGATCTGCTAGATTTATACTAGTCTATCTATCATTTAGTTTTTGACAAAACCAGAAGAGGTTGTTTATTTCTTATTTACCATAGTTTGTCTTTACCACACAGGTTTTTTCCAGTACAGTCAAAAATCTCATTGATACCAAGGGGATTCTCAACTGAGCATGGAAAACAGAAGTTCGTGACAACACGGCTTGGAATTCCCAAACACCTCATCACTGTAAGGAAAAAGTATAATGAGTTATTACAAATAGTAATTAATCAAGCAAATCCTTCACTGATTTTATAAATAATTCTCCTATATTCTACCTTGCAATTATATAAACACAGCGGATAGGAGGCAATATTTGGGATGCAGTGATTCTGTCTTCAAAACTTATTTTTAGTGGTTGAAAAGTAGTCTGAAAAGAGCCTAGCATGAAGGAATAGCTTATTACTCTTCCAACTTTAAAAAAACCCACACAAAACCAGATCTGTTTTAAGTTCAGAAATAATGAACCTAATCCTGCATTAATAAAACACCCTAATGTTTTTTGTAAACAGTGTAGTACATATAAATTCATCTATAGAATATCAATTTAATTTTCTTCAATGTAGTAGCAGGTTCAGTAAATAAATGGTATAAAGTTGGAACTCAATTTTTTTGTCTGTTCTGTTTAGTTCACTATTATCTCATCCTTTGCAGTAAAAGAAGATAGTAGCCTGTTGCTTTTATGTTTTGGAGGAGACATTGCTAGAGGTCTTCTTCCTGTTCATAACTTAGCATTTTTTCTCATCCTTCAAACCTCGCCCAAAGGACAAGTTTTGGCTCCACAAAGCTGCACTTGCTCTGTGTTTTAATAAAAGCTGCAGTATCGATAGCTGCATGGTATAAAGGTCACAGAAAAGACAGTACTGCTTTTCTTCTTGCTCTTCATGCTGTATAGGAAAGCAATAGGTTGATGATAAACACTACGTTAGGAACCATGCCATATCATAACAAGATGAAAATATTACATTTCTTTTCTGGTAAAATGCTTATGAGTAATATTATTCCAGTAGGTTTTAGGGTCAGAGGTTTTTGATCCTGGTTTTCTCTCTTCCTTTTTGGATAACTAGGTAAGGGCAGACTGAAATGTCATACCTGTGCACATTACTGAAGCAAGAGACCCACAGTACCCATATCTGACTGGCCTGCATCTGCCATTGTACCACTGCTGAAGAATAGGAACACTTCCATTCCAGGAAAATGGTTTTGTTCCTTTCAGGTAATCATTGTTTTCTGGAATCTTCATGATGCTGTTAGTGGTATGGCTGCTTATCTAGAAAGAGAAAAGAAAAACAACCTTTCCAAATAGTTGACCATGTCTTCACATCCTAAGCATATCACAAAATCATCAGAGCTTAGTGTTACAAGTTTTTCCTGTGTATCTGAGCACAGAAAGGATTTTCCCTGCTACTCATACTGTGCTAGATTACAGTGCAATTTGTCCTTCTATAATACAATGAAATGACCCGAATTATTCAGAGGTCACACACCACTAGCGGTCTTACCATGTGATTTACCACCATGCTGACGTGCACAGGGTCATTGCGCCAACAATGGTCACGATCAGAGCCGTGATGGTAACTCGCACCCATGTCTAGGATCTTCAAGCAGATATCCAGAATCCCATCTTCAAACTGTGGAAAGAGTAGTTAACACAGACATTGTGGTACTCTGACATTGATAAAGTTCCTTTGTTGTCAATAATCCAGTCTTTTTCATTTGTATGAGCTGCCCTCTCTCCTTCCCTGACTTTTTTTTTTTTTTTTCCCTCTCCTTAATCAAGCACAGCTCCTAGTGGTCTGCATGGTTTTGTCTATCTGCCTGAAGGAAAACCAAAGACATTTTTGCTTATGTTTGACCAATGGAATAATTTTCCTTCAGAAGCAATACCCTGTTTCACCTTTTCCAAGAACATTCTGTAGTTTCCTTAATTTTATTACAGATCTTTCTTCCAGTTGCTTGGGCTACAGTGAGATGCTCAAACATTTTGTTCTGTGCATGCATAATCTGGACTGGTCCTAAAAATCTTTCGCACTCCATAACATAGCATGCATTTCAGAAAAAATATGGATAACACTTCATTTATCTGTATATGGATGACATATACTTCTGAACAAGACTTCAAAAAGTACCTGTCCAAAGTGCCATGGTCGAGAGGTAATATGCTTGTGAACTCCTTCATACAATATCCCATGTTCATTCAGAACATATTCTTCTCTATGGGCCTGATTGTCCATATATACAGGGTCATCTGGAAAAGATGCAGAGCTATCAGTCAGACAATATGTACATTTCTAGCACTTCTTTATCTTCTACTTCACTGGATCCCTCTTTCTTTTCCTACCTATTTTTGGTTTATACTTTTAAACATGTTCAAGGGTGTGGGCTCTTTCAACATTCACAGACAATTCTTTTCTACTTAGAGCTAGATATTATCTTTATTAAGCTTCTCCCTGCTGTAGTACACCTGAATTACAGAGCTTGCAATTTATCTTCACACTAAGCTGTTCTAGGAGTCAAACACTGCATGCTTAGAGTTGGATATCTGATTTTGATCAAATCAAAAGCACAGCCAATGTGAATATTTGCCATGCAATGATTTTGGCAAGGTCCTACAGACTCCAGAATTGCATGCTACCAGAACAAGGTCTACAGAATTCCATTTGTATTTGTACTATATTATTTCATGGTGATACCACAGAATTCACAGAATCACATAATCATTGAGGTTGGAAGGGACCTCTAGAGATCATCTGGTCCAACCACCCTGCTCATGCAGGGACACCTGGAGCCGGTTGCTCAGGACCATGTCCAGGCAGCTTTTTAATATCTCCAAGGATGGAGACGCCATGACCTCTCTGAGCAACCTGTGCCAGTGCTCAGTCACCCTCACACTAAAGCAGTGTTTCCTGACGTTCAGAAGGAACCTCCTGTATTTCAGTTTGTGCCCATTGCTTCTTGTCCTGTCAAGCCATTGTAAAAGTGGGGGTAAAAAATTACACTACATCCCTACTACCATTAAGAAACCAAATCAAAACACTGGCTTAAGACAGTCTTGAAGTCAGAGGAAAAAAAAAACAAACCACAAAACAAAATCCATTCCTGTTTCTCATTATTTCTGTGACTCCATCCTTCCCCAGCTAAGTAATAAATATGTTCATTTTTACTCATCACTAGCATTTTTCTTAAAACTACCTGATCATCACTTGAGTTCTTACCTGCACACCAAGGGTTAAAAAGGACATAAAAATCTCCGAGACATCGCTGATATGTGTGACCACAAGATGTGATTTGCATATTGAGAATGTAACGGCCAATGCAGGCACTGGAGGGAGGAAACACGCTGATATTGATGCATTTTGGCTGATGAATTTTGTAGGAAGAGCTCCAGCAGGTTTGATCTAGACATCTGCCCATTGGGAAGGTACATTTTGTCTCATTTGATTCACAGGGTCTGAGGCCTTTTTGGGAAAATAAATACAACTTTAATCAGACTAAACAAAGCACATGTAAAGGGCAAGTAATTTGCTTAGCCATCATTTGCAATGCAAAGCTCCCAAGGGTGGATTTCTTTTTCCCTTGTCACTTCTGTAGCAGAGTGAGAAAACTTTACATGTTAGCAGAACTGCCTGAGTGAGGGGAAGGTAGTCTCTTCACACAGAAGATTAATTAGTAGATACTATTTGTCACTGAGACTATGGGAAATATTACTTACCAGTAAAGGACTAGGAAAGACTACACAAAGTTTGGGAGTGACTACCTGTCTCCACGGTGAAAATAGCCTGGTCCACGGAGTCATCCCATTCCCGATTTTGGAAGCGAGCATAAAAGCTGAAGGCTTGCCCTCTCCTTATTATCTGTCTGTCAGTTCCAAAGAAATGGGTATTATGAATTTGGCAGTTGGAAGGACAGTTCAAGTCGACTTCTCCCAGCTCAATGACTGCAGGATGGAGAAAAGCACACAAAGGAAAAAAACAGATAACTGAGTTCCCATTATTGGCTGAGGTCAAGATCACATGAAAGTGTAGATAATGATGAAAGACAGAGATAAATGTTTCAAAAAAATCATTCAAGAGTTTGTTCAAAATCCAGCAACACTGAGATTGAGACATACATCCATAAAAGTATCCTTACAAGTTCACTACTTCCCCAGCTTGCAGGTGGAAACTTGTATAACGCTTTGATTTATAAAGCTGTGCTACAAGTTTCACATCTTTTATATAGTGCCTTCTTGCTTTATAAATATCTGATGCTGAGGCACAATATTAGTACCTCTACTTGAAAAATTGATTTTGTGTTGTTATATTCTCTCCACATTACAGCATGCTGTCTACAGTTACTTTTCAAACGCAGCTAGACAGCAAACGTTTTGCACATGCTATCAGTTGAGAGTTTTTTATACAAGTAATAAAATAATAAAGTAAATTGAATAAATAAAAGATTTAATAACAAATGTAGGTGTTGGAAAGCTTAAGTGGCACTCCAAATGAGTTATGAAAAAAATCAGATATGAATAAATATTCCCCCAAAATTGTAAATACTGTTAAATATGCATGCAAATGTCTCAGTCTGCATTTCCCAAAGTCATAAAAGGTTTGCAGACATCTTTGAGGAACTTAATGAAGAAGGAAATATTCACAAATTGTGATATTTAAAAAAATGCTGACAATCTATCCCAAGTGCTATGATTAGCTTGACAAAAATCTTAGCTGATCCCCCCTTAGGCATCCTGCCTGAATATCAGTCATTTCATAGGGGTAATTATGATCCTGGTGCCAGAAGGATGGGTGGCAACACTCATTTTTACTTATTTGCATACAACTTTTTATTTTCAAAAGTGCTTCACTCTAATTGAAGACAATGGGAGCCACAGATTCTCAGCAGTTTTGAAAATTGGACTTGCTGAACTACAAAGTCTTGTATATTATTTTAATTCTAAAGGGTTAAATTTGGTCCTGCTAAGCCTACAGAACAACCAAACAATGCAACTTTTCTAACTATATTGGCACTAAGTTGAATACAGGGTTGGTATTTAGGGAAAACTAATTTTTCCCATCCAGAAGCAAGGGTGTATCCACAAGAAAGGAGACTCATAGCTAAGCCCATGGGACTAGGACACTTTTAACACAAACCAGTGGAGTTTCCCAGGATCACATCCTGAAGTAAATCATAATTGAAATAAATTGGGAGGGGAGGGAAGGGGGCCAGGTGTGTGTGGTGGGGAGGGGGACCCAAAACAAAACAAGCAGGTTTTTCTGATTTCTTTCCTTGAACCAAAATAATTTATTTTTTCGTCTAACCATTTAAATTTGGTCATTCAGCTCTTCAGCAAAGGTCAGTAGATAAATGTAGACCTGGGCATTGCCCATGTTAAAAACATGCACACTGTCAACAACCACCAAAAAATACACCAATGCATTACATCATTATTGCTCATGAATGCATCGTACCTGCTGACAAGAAAGAGTAACAGAATTGAACTGAAAATCTCATATCTTAATGAGAGCTGTCAACCATAATGCAAAGTGTTCTGGTTGAACAGAAAGGATTAGAAGTGTTTATAGCACACATGACAAATTCCTGTGGTCAAGAACACTGAAAGAACCTGATAGATCCTCACCCATCCTCTGGAGGCGTTTATAAACCAAAACAACTACACTTCATCCACTCATTAATCCAGCTGAACCGGAACATCAGGGTGTTGAGATATTACATGTTTCTCAGGGAAGTTCTCTAAAGTCAGCCCACAGTTTGCTTATCAGAGTTAATTAGCACAACTGGATCACAAAGAAGCTAACAATTGCCTTCTTAAGCAAAGGCAGCTCAGAGAAAATTCTAAAGGCCAATCAATTTCACATCTCTCACTGGTTTTCTCTCTCTGGTAGAAACCTGACCTTCAATACTAGTCAATGGGTTTTCTCTATCAATTCACATTTTGCCTTCATTCCAGAGAGAATACTTCAGGTATCCATTGTGAAATAATTGCTTCTAACATGAGAATACTAAAAACTAGAACTTTGTAGTTTATGCTGGAAAGAAAATGTATTCTTTTCCATGCTCTTTCTTATTCTCAGAATTGGGTGTTTTTTCACCAATTCTTCTCTGTAGCTCTCTTTTTCCTTTATAAAAGGAAAGGGTTTTTTCAAATTTTGGTTTTTTTCCTCCTTTCTCCCTAAGTCCACAAATAAAATCTAAATCATAGAACTAATCCCTAGACTTGATTCCACACAGCAATACGTACAATTTTTTTTGTCCCTACATCTGACCGTTTAATTATTTCCACTTTCAGTACTGAGTCAAGTGATAGTAAAGTTTCAAGACACTCACCTTCCATTTTTCTTCTACATGTACTAGTATCTGAAGCACAGTACTGGTGAAGGTATCTGCTCCTCAGCAAGATGCACTGCAAGGTCTGGCTGATCTCCTCTGTGAACCAACCTAATTTCCTCTCAGTAACATTTATATTCAGAGCTAAAAGGCTGTCACACATATTGCGTCAACAAAATACCAGTTTACAAAGAGGCCCCACCCATGTGTCTACTGATGCTCATAAATGATTCATTTTAACTTCCAGCATTATTAGGGAGAGTCCTGCAGCCGAAGGGAGGGAGAATCTTGCTACCTCACCTATAGCATAGTACTCTCCATGTGCCACAACTTGCCATGTCTCAAAAATATTTAAAGACCAGGATGAATCTAAAGTCATTTCAGCATAAGCCATTATTTTTAGCCATTTAAAGTTCCCATAAATCCCAGCACCTACTGTTCCCTTCTGGCTAGACATCTTCAGTCACCTACAGGAAAATAATAAAGAACACTAGACTTAAGCTGACTTTAGACTCTCTGAATATGATCACCAGTGGACATTTTTATTATAATATAAGCAGAAATCCCAGCTTTCAGAAAGTCTGCACAGCACTCCCTCCAAGTGGAGGTCAGAGTAAAATGAACAGTTACAAACTTTCCCAGCTAAATTGTAAAATAAACAGAGGACATGCATTAAGATGTTTTTGAAGTCGACAGTAAAATTTAATTTTAAAATTACATAATTTATTTATACTTTGTGTGCATTTATGTTCTAGCACACAATCAGTTTTGCAGCTTCTTAGCTTGCTCCACCTCCCTTTCCCCAAAATTATTAAAACCATTTGAGATTTTTTCTGTTAACAGAAAACTTTTAAATATTTTGACACAAAAATGTATTATTTTATTTAGGTTCCAGGCATATTTAATAAAATAAAACAAAACAACTACAACAGCATTCTCTCTGCACACTCAGTGATGAGAACATTGGCCTGCAAATAGGAGAGATGGATTGCAATTTCCTCTATCAAAACCAGAATGAACATTTGCTACAGTTGCCTCCTATCCTTCTTGCTCTATGCCAAGCTTTAGTCCATAAGATATCCTTTGAATCCCTCCAAGTTATTCTACTTTGGGTTAAAAAACCCCTAAAACTAAAAAAAAAAAAAAAAAACCCAAAAAACAAACTCCCCCTCCCCCCCAAAAAAAACCAAAAACAAACCCCAAAAAATCATTCATTGATATAGAAAAAACATGATGACTGAAGTTCAGTTATTTGCGTAACTGCCTGGATTAAAATGGAACAGCTTAACTAACAGTGAAATAACCTAGTAAGCGTAACTTAACAGCTCAGATATTGTGAAATAACTTTACAGAACTTAAAGTAAAGAAAAAAAAAATCAACACATCAACAGTGGGTTCAGAAGAGAGTGGTTAAAACAGTTGTATGACAGATGCATATGAAAGTGAACATAATAGTCAATGTGTTCATATTTGAAATTTGTAAACGTTTGACTAGTCAGTAGGCAGACATGAAAAAAATATGTGAATCCTAAATATTTCATTCATTTCTCATATATCCGAAAACTTTCTTTTTCTTAATATTGGTCATTTGACTATTAAACTTCAACTCATTGAAAAATGAAAAATTAAAAACAATACTATTCCATAAGAAATAATTTAGCAGCCATTAACACATAATCAACTTTAAATCAACCTGTAAAATGGGAATGGCAGTGGTCTGTCTAGTCACCCATCGGAGACCTGCCTACAAACACATGCCCGTACTAGCATCCAGAGAACAAGCAGAAAAGTACCAAAGTGGGTGATAGTTTCCAAGAATAGATTAAAATCCCCTCAAATACCTCTAGTTTAATCACCTGCCTAAAATATTTTGGTAAATGAAAGCCTGCGACAAATAAAAGAAAACAAATAAGCATCAGTAAGTGGCTGCACCTGTGGGTTCAAAGAGACTTAATTAAGAGTTTAAAATAATAAAGGCCTGAATCAGGAGCGGAACACTTTCTGTATGGATGTGAGTCACTGACTTCAGTAAGTATGCTTGCTTAGATCCTTGAAGGTGCTTTGGTGCCTATCTGTCTCTGCAGGATCACCACATAGATACCCAGCCCCAAAGCAAAGCCTCCCAGATACCCAAGGTCCTGCCTATCAGTGTTTGCAAAGCCACCCAACTGCTGTTGCCAGCTCACAGCTATCAGACTGGTTGGTCCTCTCACTCAAGCCCAAGTCCCAAGCGCCTCAAGTAAGAAGCTTTAACAAAGTAGAAAATCACAGCATACTCACTCTCTGGGTGTACTCAGACTATTCTTACCCCTCTTGCCTTCCAAGCCCTGCACCATGTGAGTTGACTCAGGTAGTCCATGCAACAGGGCCACCACCCTAAAGAAAGAGGCATGGGAGGCTGAGCACAAACACAACATAGAGATACGGTTCAAAGAAAGGTTCTGCCTCTCAGCTTATGGCCTGTCTAAACAACTCCTGTGTCCCGATTGCTGACCTCCAAGTCAGGTTGCTGCCCTCTATCCAAGGAGTCTTCTCCTGGACAGAAACAGTTGCCTTCTCTGCCTGACAGTGAGGTATGCCAAGCTAAGGTTGATAGTCCCTTGGTCCCAGCTGGGGATGCTTTTCCCCTCTGCCTCCATTCTTCTTCCCCAACACTTCACTCATTGTCCACTCAAGCTGTCCTCTCCACATTACTACAGTATCTTATTTACACGTCCTCCATTCCCTGAAATTGTACAAAGAAGCTGATATACCTGATGCAGGCCTGAAAATTCTGCAGGACAGCGTATTTATGAGGATTTATGCACTTCCATTTAGGTTATGAAGTTTCTTTAAAGACCTTGACTTTGGCCCTGACTGCCCAAGCACATATGTGCTAAGAGTTTAGAAAGGATTTTTTAATTTGTGGAGTAATTGGTACTTACAATAGTACAGACTACATTTACCTTTTACAACTTTTTTTTTTTTTTTCCCCAAAACTATTGCTTGCATTACAATAGACTGACATATAGTAAGCATTGACAAAGTCAAGTGGCATGCCTGCTAAGGCTCTGAAATGTTCATAGCTTTCAATTGCCCATTATGTCACTAAGAAAGGGCAAGGATTGAAGAACAGGGCATCGCAATCACAGAAAGAACACCTGTGAACGGCGCGGATGCAGTTCCACAGCATCACTAATATATTCAGGAACAATAGAGAAGTCACAGTAATCAAGCATCCAAGGAATCCTTTCAAGAAAAAGGAACACAAAATGACAGCTCAAGAGGGGATAAAGGAAAGAATCAGAAAATATGTGAATTGAGATTAAAGTGTTTTGGTGAAAGTGTCATCTAGTGGAAAGCTGTGGTAACTACAGTGCCTAAAAAACATTTTAGCTACTCAACTAAGCATGTGTCAATAGGCAGCCCTAAAGTTCGCTTTTTGCACTTGGTCATATAATTGTATTCCTTTGATCACTGGACCTGGAGTTCACCTTATTAAGGAACTTACAATTTTGTAAAAATAGCAATGAGTGACTGAGTAAAAAGTTACCTGTTAAGTTGGGATATTTGAAGTCGTTAACTGGCATTGCTATCTGCTCCAAGAGTTCAGGAGTATTCAAGTCTAACAAGGAAAGGGGATAGAGAAGAAAAAAATTGGATGCCATAGGTTAACTCTAAAATAAGCACATGTTTTTAGGAATCCACATCCGATGTTTAGAAGCTTCATATTACAAGGGCAATAGGCTGGCAAACTAACATGAACTCTGTCACAGAACACACCCAGAAGTTTCTTAAAATTCATAAATCAATTTGCAATAAGGGTGCCTTTCATTAAAGAACCTGAAAGCACTGGCAGCTACTCTGTTGAGTGTAAGCAAGTATTACAACACCCTATTTACAGACAAATTAGAACAAAGAAATGCTTCAAATGAAATCTCAAACAAGAAGCCTATGTCTTTTAAGAAGTACATGGCAGCTTTGTCTTTCTAGAAGCTGAAGGAAATTAGTAGCATTAAATAATTGTAGGTGGTTTCTGACACAATAAAACCACCAGTCTTCATACAAAGAAACCAAAAACCCCTTCAAGGCAGCTCCTGTCCAAGCCGGTCCATAGGATTTGCTTTGCGTTCTGATGGAGCTACTCGCTCTCTTGTCTCTTAGCCTTTTACTGGGTTTCCATTAACCGTGTAAGCCACTTTTTTTCTCCATTTAATAGGATGTTTTTCCCAATATCCACAGTGCCAATGAGAAAGACACACACCTATAATGTTGCAGTATATGCAGAATGCAGAAAGGTCAAACAATTACAGGATGTGTACCTCATAAGAGCAAGCAACAACATCATTTGTGCTTAAGGCATATTGTCATCATATTTAGAACAGAACCCAGGTAAAATGCTAACCTCAGTCATACTTTAGGCCTTACTTCTGTACTTCACCTTTGCTCAATAGCACTTCCATAGGTTTGGTGGTTTTTTTGGGGGTTGTTTTTTTTTTTTTTAAATTGGCTCTTTTTTCATGTACCTTAATAACAGTAGCAATGGTGACCGGGTTAACATAATAGACTAAAAGTATAAACATTGCATAAATTGCAATTAATAAGTTTCAATAAAAAGAAAAATTTTATTTGTCTACCAAAAAAACCCCCAACCAACCCCTTTCCACAAACTGAAGCTAGAATTTATAGCTGAGTAATTTACCAGGTAACCTACTGAGTACTGTAAGTTCACTTTCAAATGAGTTTTTTCACAACTGTATTTAAAAACGGAAGGCAAATAAGGTAGCAGTACTGTAAATTCAAACCTCAACTTACTGAGCAGTAGCTTTCTCACACAGAGAAACCTATAAATCACTAGGCCCGTGATTACAACCCACCAGTCTAACTGCCCATGCCACGGAGTAGACACCATGGATCTTTTACATAGGCAGGCAATGCTCATTGGAAAAGATTCAGTCTGAGCAGTGTGAGTTGAAAGAATAAGACAAGGAGACACATTTACTGGGTTGGATCACAGGAGGTTTGAGGCTCTGTAGAAGAATGAAAGTTGGCTCCTATTCTGTTCGTTAATTTAAGGTGTCAACTTCTAATGAAGACTGCTTGTTTAAAAAAAAAAAAAAACCATCCATTTTCTCCACTAACACTTTTTTGTAGATGTTCATTTAAAATTTCTTTATATAAGAGTAGAATTCAACATCTTGAGGTAGAGCTCTAAAATACAGATCTCCATCCCAGCAAAAAAGTAAGAGTCTTGAGTACTGACATTTACAATATAAAGAGCTCCTGCTTTTACCTGGGAACTACCTAATGGTAAAAACAGAGATGAGGAAATATTTTGGTTCTGACAAGCTGCATTCAGTACCCACCTGATGTAACTTTTTCAAGATTTCTAAAATGTCCCATGCATTGCTTATTTTGAAATTAAAAAATATGTAGTTATGTTCTGTTTTTATTTTAAGCAGTTGGGAGTAGAAGACTCATAAGTTAAAATTGACAGGGACAGACTCTTAAAATTCCTGGCCATGTCAGATCTCCATAGTGGATATCTTGGACATATACATAACATGGTATATGAAGAAGATAGTATTGTGTACAAAGAGTAAGGACGATGCCATGTATCAGAAATGCAAACCCCAATTTTTATTCTTTTTTAAATATATATACAGACATATGCTTTCTTCAATGAGAAATAGCATAGCAACTCACTTGTAGGCTCTGAAGTCACATATTTGGGTTGGGGGGAGAAGGGGGAATAAACAAATACATTTCAACTTTTAAAATTTTTTTAGATTATCAGGCCTGACAGCTGCTTATTTCTCTGCTTATTCAGGAATGATTAGACAGCAGGTTTGTGCAGACAAACTAACGCATTTGCTGGAACGCCAGGCAATGACATTGCCCTATTGGTATTTGCCTCAGCTTTCAGAGCCTTCCCAATAGTAGGGGATTGGGAATTGATTTCAGTGAAACATGGAGCTCTGTTTTCAGCAGTATAAATACAGCACAAGACATAGAATGAAAAGTGTCAAAGAAGGATAGGGAGCTGGAAGCACTGGTTTAGGTGGAGGCAGGCAGTAGTGCAAGTCAAAGCAAAAGCTACTGTTCCCCCATGTTGAAACCATCTTCCATGGATTGGTTTTAGACACGTAATAGGCTCCATTCCACTTCTGATTGCTCGTCCAACTCAAACTCTGCTCCTTCAACAGATTTTTACCTCTAGTTCATTATTGTGTCAGGAAGGACAGGCAGCTCAACTCAAACACTAATGGCAAGGTATGAAAGGAGGTCAAAACATAGGCCAGGACTAGCATGAAGACAGCTTATGTCTCTCAACATGAAGCAGTAAATACTTCCAGCTCCTGTACAAGTATAAGCATGGTGTACAAACATAATCTTAGAATGATGCAGCAAATACTTTCAACTCTTTTACAAACACAGCTGTACAAACACACGTATAAATGCCAACACCTTTCTTTGAAGGCCCTTGTCTCCCTTTACTAGAAGTTCCTGAGTCAGTAGCCTTTCCTAACTTAATAAATATTCTTGGCTTGCTTTGAGATCTCTGCCTTTTGGCAAGATGATTCTTGACGCATCATTTAGCACCTTATATATAGAGAGGCCACAATCAGGTTTTTAACAAGACCATTTCATAGTATTTTATCTTTTCTACAATAGCTTCTGATACACACTTCAGTCTATATTTATAAAGCTTTACTAAGCAAAATACCCATTAACATATTCTGTAAAAGCTATATAGGTGCTACCATCTTCAAAACAAAAAGATATCATAACAAAAGGAACTACCTTAGCTTAACTTGGATTCAATATACAGCTTTTATTCAGTAAGCATTAGACATAGAAAAGCTGTAGTACACACAGTGCAAATGTTTTGGCAAAACGTTGTGTAGTTATTCGTGATTCAGCATCAATTTATACTGTCAAAAGATATTAGAAAGTTCCAAAGAAGATGGTTTGGTTGGTTGGTTGGGTTTTTTTAGCAGGATGCTGTATGTAAAGTCATTATGCTCACTGGACTGAATTTTAAGTTAATGATCTAAGTTAAGACAAGTGTGAGGTGTTAGTTTCATCTAGCCGTGCTTTGCTTTGTCCTGAAAACTGGCACAGACAACTTGTTTTTGCAACTCTTAATGAAATTCCTTTACACATTATAGAAAAAAATAGCATAGGACTGAACATGCATCCTTATACCAAGATGACCAGTAATTCAGATACAATTGGCTTAGTACTGTTTCCCTTTATACATAGGCAGCTTCTTCACCTAACACATCTCAGCAAAAATTCACAGTGCTGAATTTTTCACATATTGAATTATTTTCAGTAGAAAATCCAGAGTAAGATTCTGCTTTCAGTTACTTTTATAGTTGTTTTAATACATTCCTAAGTGCACAATCCTTCCAAATTTCAGCTGATACACAGAAAGAAAATCCAGCTCACACCTTTCTTCTTGGCACTTCACTATCAGAACAGTGAAAAATAATTCATTAACCCAGTAAAAAAAAAGTAGAATGACAACTTAATTGCATTATGAAAATAAGCAGGGAGACATCTACACACCCAGGTATCACATATTTCAAGCAGCACCTTCCAGTTTTTCTAGTTAGCTTTTAAATAGGACTATATTTTAAGGACATACTAAAATGCTTTGGGCTAGCTTACTACATACAGGCATGGATTCTCTGCATGTTGAAGTTACAGTAGCCATAACCTTGGTTTGCTGCCTTTTAAACTAATCTAGCTGTCTTCAGTAATGTCTTTGTCTAATCCTGCTTTCAATTATGTTTTAAAGCTTTTTTTTTCTTTAACATCAACTTTCTCAGTTTCTGTGCAAAGAAACTGAATATTCACAAGATCTATTGCAAATAATTTTGCTACACTTAGAAATCAATAATAATATCAAGTCTATTCTTTGCTGGTTTCAAACACCACACATTAGAGAGTGCCATCCTAACATCCTATACAATAATCTGAAATGAGTTCTTTTTTTCATAAGCACACATCCAGCTGAGCAATAATTACAGTGAAATGTGCTGTCATCTTTCCTAAGAATAGCAATTAGGGATATGAGCCTGGATGTCTTGTATGCTTATGGAAACATTTTTTCTTTCCAGCTAATGATCATCCAAATAGTAAATCATTAAAAGGAAAATGGCAAAGGGTGTGGATAGTGGCTGCCATCAGCCTTGTGCACCAGCTCCAAACTCTGTCATCTTCCTTTGGAAGGGAAAGCATGATGATGCAATAGTTAAAATTCTTCACGCTTCTTTGGAGAAGAAAACAAGTACAGGTAATTCATCTTGTTATTTATTATTGGTAATATTTAAAGACAAATCTCCCATGTTTTTCTCCCTTTATTGATCTGGGAAAACATCTTTATATTAGACTATCCTTATTATGTGGGGCAAAGAGAGTCAAAGACCATCTCATGCAAAAAATAGCCATGTATCTATGATTATTATAATAATTTAAATCAACATCTAAAAGCACAGGCATCTAAGTACCTCTCATCACCAGAGAATCACCAGCTTTCCTTTTTCTAATCAGACCAATTTTTAACATTCACATACTAGTGTGAACTGATTGCCAAGAGGAATGAAAAAGACCTCCTGGGCTCTATCACTGCTCCACTGCACTGGAAACAGGAATCTGGAGCTCTTTTTTGTTTAATGTCTCAATGTCAAATAAACATTTAAACAAAAGTAATTACTACCAACTCTTAGTATTATTTTTATTATTTTTCAATTAACACTACAAGGGTAACTGGTACCTTCTTTGCACTTTTTCGAGTGATACACGCCAATCTGTTGTACGACCAATGCACCAATAATAACAACATTCTCTTGAGACTTAGAAGAACCAGCTTCCAGAGATACAGGAGAAGCTACTTCAAACCAAACAGTGTAGGTGTGACTTTAACTCTTATCTCCCAAATTGTATGTGATCTAATCCCAAAGCCCTAACGGCAAAATTTTCTCATCTCCACCATTTAGGTGAAAAATCATAGTGTTAATTAAACAAACACCTCCCCCCACCCCCCCCCTTTTTTTTTTAAACTCAAGTACAGCAAATTTCTGTGAATTTCCCCCTCAATAAGTAAGCACATTCCAATGGAAACCATTTTTTTCATCTACTGCTAATTTTGAACTTGTTCAGAAAAATATATTTTAGAACATAGGACATGTCAGCACTGAAAGAAAGCTTGATAAAAACATAAAGAAGGAGACAGCAAAGCAGGACTGAGACACTATTGTTTAATTAAAAAATGCTTCCCTCTTTTCCAAATACTTTGACCAATCTTTTTTTTTTAGAACAAATAAGTGTCATCAAATCTATTGAAAATTATTCCCCTTCCAAGTATTTGTTTTTCTTCCTCCAAGCAATAATGCATTTCAGGTTTTGCATTTGTTAACCAATATACTGCATACAGACCACAGGCATGTTCAGAAACAAAGCAACACATTGTATTTCATCAACCTCACCGTGATGAAGCCAGTTCGTACATATTCCTGAAGCACATTATTGCCCACTTTGAAGAAATTCCAAAATTGTGATGGCTGCTACTCATGCTCGGGATATAAAAAGTTTTAAAACTGATAATACTCCACAGCAATATAATTTAAACAAAGCCCCAGTAAAATATTATAAAGATAGGACACAAGATTAGAACAATAATGTGTTAGGGCATTATGCAAGATTTACAAACACCTTAGTTACAACCTGCATTAAGCACTACAAGCAAACTAATAACACACAGCTCATGGTTTAATCCCAACACAATAACCAGAGATAAGTATTTTTTTAAATGTTTGATGTTTGACATACAAAACTGTAATTATAGGGATATTCCCATTTAGCTGTGCGTAAGTAATAGCGAACACTTTATAAAAGCCTCATGCACAGAAAGAACAGGCCTAGCAGCACCTCAAAGAGCATGTCTATCGAACATTTGTTATTTACCACTGTCAACAAATCACTCCTGCAGAACAGGTTACACATTTGTACTGAAATTCCACTGCCTTCATTATGACATCAAAGAGCTTACAATCTAGGAAAACATCAGGGCCGATCTGGATGTCAGAACTGGTTTATCATTATGACAGGGGTTTTTTTTGGGGGGGGGGGGGGGGGGGTGGTGTTAACCATTTTTATTTTTATGGACAAATATGTATCATAAATTACATATTATATATTATACTAGGATAGACATAAACTTTACTAGTCTTTTTTAATACTGACTGTATGCTTAACTCCCCCATTGCCCTTTTTTTCCCCTTTTGTGTAAAAAAATATGCAATTGATTTTCCATATTGAAAAACAGAGATTTATTAGATCTTTTAGTTAAGTAAATCCAACACATCCTTTATATTCTGCCTATATCCCTGACCAAAATATATTCTTCCCATGATTTTCCCCATACACTTTCTATTCATATTTATGATTTGGGGGAAACCATGATGAAGTTATGAACCATACTCATTTGCTTTGGAGTCATTTATAATCTGCTGAAAATTAGACAACACTTTCCTGTGCTTCGGTGTTTATTGATACAAATTAATCTTGCTTATATATCAATCCTTGTTTATACCATGAAAAACCTGTATTTAAATCTATATTCTGCTACTGTACCGACCTTTGAAAAGTGTCTGTTCCAACAATCCATCAGTACAATATAAAACTTAGAAAAGTTTGGCTATACCTGGAATGTTAAACACTTGACTTTCTGAAACACTCAGCTGACAGCGAGTGTCTTTCAAGTTCATTTTAAAAAATATATTCAGAAAATCTTGGAGTAATAAGAGTAAGTAAAAAAGACAGAACATAACAGAAAAGTAGCATTATTCCTTACCAGACATATTATTAACCTGACTGTGACTTTTCCTTCCCACACTTAAGAAAAGAGAAATTTAAATAGATTAAGCAATTTTCTAAAAATGAAAGCTTTTCCATTAAACAAAAAAAACCCTACATGACTTTAATGATTATCAAGAGATTTAATGCTAACTGTACTCTAAATTAGAATCTAAGTATAACTTCTCATTTTTTATTAAGAATCACTATAAAACACTGTGTTTAAATGTAATCTAAACACAACTGGAGTAAAATGCTTTTTTAAAATGTCTTGATACAATAAAAAGCATTCATTATAACCAGAAGTGCAAAAATGTAGCCAAGTAAGGTATATATGGCACATTGTTGAATCTTTTACTGACTTCTGTCCACCATTAATTAGTTAATTTACTATTAATTTCAAAAGAAATAGATGAAGAGTAATCATAACTCAGCAAGTGTATTATCAAACACCTGAGGTTTTTTTCTTTTCTTTTTGCTATTAGTGAAACTGGCACAGAAAATAAGCATTAGAAATAGAAAATATTGGGGTGGGTGGGAAAGACCTACTGTAAAAGTTTTTATTGTCTTTCTAGCAGTTCCTACAGGAAAATCATACACAGCTTATGGTTAGACTGCTAAAGTATCTAACATTTATGTATTATAAGCACGATGCAGACATAAAACGTGTTGTATGAACAGCATTCAAGCACCTAAGCAGCTGAGACTGTTGGCTTCCTTTACATTGGCATTCCCTTTTCTTTGGTGAAGAAAGTTGGCTTAAAGATCTTACATACTGCTCTACTGAGTTCTCAGAAAAGGAATTTAAAAGTACTGTAAGGGTAAGAAAGGGGTAAGAAAAATGGGTAAGAAGTAGCTCACACTCCATTCTCTTGAAGTATATATATAAAAAAATAATTAGTATGCAGCTCTAAAAGTTACATTTTAGTAGAAAACATGATGTAAGAGTCCCAGAAGTTCAGTTATGGGACACTTTCATAGTGCATCATATTAGAAATGTTTCTAGAACAGGACAGAGTATCTTCACACTAGAAATGCATACATTCACCAACTACAGGTGAGTAGAACAGTATGAGGAGAAAGATACTGAAACTAATAGACATCTAAATACAACAGACTTTGTTTTGCTGTCTCTGTCCTAAAGACAGACAATTGAAGAGTATCCCAGCATGGAGAAAAATAACATATTCATGGATGGGCCACAACAGTAAAAACAAATGCATTGAGTTACAGTAGTCGAATGCTCCAGAAAAAAAATTAGAGTTGGTTTGGGGTTTCTTTTTTTTAGTTTGGAAATGGCATCATCCTCAACATTCTGTAACCCCACTTGGAACAGCACAGCAGAGTAATTTTCAGGCAAATTCACCATTTTAGGTGCACGCATTCATTACCTCTCTAAAGTAAGGTATTATTTTGGATTACTCAAAAGACAGCTCAAGATGGTAATCAGAGCATTTTAGAAAACTTGTTCATAAAAACCAAACAAATGGTTTGCAGCAGATAACAGCTCTGCAACTAATATTACAACTTTCACTTAAACCTCTAACAGTTAAAACACAGAATGCACAAAACTCTTTTGGAGCTGAGTCAAACCCATGATTCATTGTAGCAATGTAGTCTCTCTTTTGATTAGTAGGAGGTTTTAACTGGCAATCATCTTTCTCTCAAATATATATGTTAGAATTTTAAACTGTGTTGACCAATTATTTTCAAATATAAAGCATTAAAATCCACTTCTGGGTTTTATTGGTTGTAACTAATGAGTCACAAAGCGCTCTGAGTGGTGGGGATCATGAGGGGAACATGTTAGAACATTTGCAAAGAGAAAACATTAAAGGAAGAGACATGAAAACATTATTTTTGAAAATTCTTTTGAAAAACACTATGCTTTTTTCCACTGAATTATTTCTAAATATGTAATTATATTTCAGAGACTTCCAGTGGCCTTGCACTAGGAGGACTGGATTAGGCTGTTAATTATTAAGATCCCACATTAACACATGGAGTTAGATTCAGAGACTTGGCATTTACTAATATTACCATATTAACAGAGAGGCACTGCTGGAAGATTATGACTGGAAATCCCAATTAAATTCTATGGTCTGTTTTCACAAGCAACAGAACTGTCTTGATTTTTGTTGAAAAATGCATAGTGTTAACTACAGAGATGTTCTTTTAATTTTCTGTGGAACAGACCACCCATGGTATTCTAAATCTATTTTTCAGGGAAGACAATCTACATTTTCTCTATTAACCTCCCTAGTAATTGAGTCACATGCTGTTAAAAAATTGAATTATACAAATGATTGACAGTTATAATCTTTTTCTCTTTTTATTCATCAGTGTGATTTTTTTTCCTGAATCTCAGAAGACTTAAAGAATGGATAATTAAACAATCCTTTAATATTGCCCTTGTGTGAATATATGAAACTGAAAAGACATAGATATTAATTTAAATAAGCATATTATCATTGTTACCTGTGTGATCTAGTAACACCTGTGTGATCTAGGTATGAAATTTTATTAATGATGAATTTATTTTGAAGTTTTATATTTTGTCTCTCATTGGGATTTAGAGTTGTAGAGAGACTTCAATTGTTTCTATACTTACACTGTCCGCATTTAAAGACATTTCATAGCGACTGTGTAGATACATGTAGTCTATAAAATTATAAATTTAGATTATTTACCATTACGCAGCAAGTTACTCTAGAACAGCATAAAGGTGCTGAACAACCTGATGGTCAACGGAACACAGAAGCAAAGAGACAGAAGTAAATTACCTTAGAATTCTGTTTCTTACAGCTGTGTTTCAGACAGTTGACAGGGAGAGGTTATTTTGCTTTGAACAATCTGTAGACCGACTTCTTTTAAAGTTAAGTATTACCTTAGTCTTTCATCTCCAGAGCCCATGGTTCAAATATTTCAATGAACCACAGTTTACCAGACATCAACTACGGTGCTGCAGGACCAGACTAATACAATTTTTTCTGGGACACCTGAACTGTGGCATAGCCTAAACAGCACCATATAGAAATCAAACATTTCAGCTCATTGCAGCAGACACAGATACTAGAAATTATACTAACTAGCAGTCTTAATGCCTAAGCTTTAATAATCACAGGCAAATTAACTTTTAATTTGTGATGTTTGGGGGTTGCGTTGTACAAGAGAGAGAGTTTGCGAAATCATCATTTTTCCTGTTCCATTTCTGTAGGCTGCACAGAAATTTAGAACTTGCACATCTAGAAGTTTGCTGACATAATGGCATTGACAAACAAGCAATTCACAGAAAAAATTACCTTGCAAAAAGGTAATAAAGTACAGTGGTAGAAAGCTTTGAAGAATCCACAGAGAACTTATAGTTCTGCTCAAGCATAAACTATTTGGACTAATTGGGAATTATTCTTGTGAATATTACAGAAGCACTGGTCATGTCTAAAACAAGCAAAATGAGATTTTCATTATGAGAACACAGCTTATCAACTGCACAGGACCCGGTAGTTTGTTTCTATGTTGACATTTATGTTAACAAAGAAAGGGAAGGAGAAAGATACACCTTGGCTAGATGAAAATCAGAACGCCATTATGGCATTCTGGAAAAACAAAGACCATTAGTTATGCTCAGTTAAAACAGTTTTGCCAAGAGAACAAACACATATCAACTGCTCTTTGACAGTAACCACTGTGTTTTCCACAGACATTGTGCCATTGCATTATAATGACTCGCTTCTAGATCACATTATTATCTGCTTTCTCTAGATTTCACTCAAAACTATAAAAACAGGAGACAGGGAGGAAAGAAAAGGCCTCTGAAAAAAAGCATTGGTTTTTTTCAATCTGAAAAATATATGCTCTGCATCCATATTCTAATTAACTAGACATCAACTGCTGATCCAAAGATTAACTATATGAACAACAGGAGTAGCAGATAAGTTTGTATCTACAGTATTTTAATCACAGAAATTAATAATGGGCTAGAGGGAAAGAAGTAATTTGCAAGACCATGTTTATCATCTGAGGTCAAGACAAAATTAATCAGCTAATGCTTATCTGTATGGTCTTCACTGAAAGGAAGGCTTAAATTCTTCATTAACTGTAGTAAAAATTCAAGAGAGGCAAATCTAAAATTGCCTTGTTTTCTAAATATAGGAGTGAAATGTGACAACTCCCAAGAGGAAGGCTCAAAGGCAAGATGTTATATGTACTGCATACAAATGTGTTAAATCTCAAATCTGTAAGTTACCTGTAACAAGCTTTTCCCTTATTTTAATAATAAAATATGCTATTAATTTCAACTCAGCCAGTCAAAATTAATGAACAAACCTATGTAAGATACCAGAATATTGAGCATGTTGGGCCACCAAGGAAACAACATCATTATGAAACAGCCTGAGAGGTCACGCAGTAGCCTGAATGAAGATTTTTAACTACAGACTGTTTCATCGTTATCTGGTATTTTCTATATCTTTCTGACTGGTAATATATATGGAGGGAAAGAAAGGAGAATCAAAAAAAGCTTGGAAAAGGGCAGGGGAAAATGACATGGTAAAAGAGTTAGAGGGTACAATACAAAAGGAAAAGAGACAATGAAAATTAGATGAAAGGGGAAAAGAAGGGAAACAAAACAGAACAACTTAATAGATATAATAGGCAAGTGACCAACTGGTTGAAGAGAGCAGTCTTTTCAGCCAAGAGGAGTGGTCAAGGCTATCACTAGTCATCAGCATACATCTCTGGCCACTGCTGGTTAAAGGTGTCTTTTGCTTTTCTGTCAAGTTACTAGGAACATAATATATATAGCATTTGGGACTGTATCCTCTGTTTCTCCAAGGTTACAACCACAATGTTCTCATCTAACTTGGGAAAAGTGCTTCCAAAATAAAGCATTGCAGACATTTGAGATTTTCATTTGACCTTCTTTTGCAACAGTTCTTAAATCTGTCCACCTGATAAAGCTCTTAGATTCTCATACGGAAAACTCTACCAAAAAACCTCCAACTGCTACATGCCAGACAGATTAGTCTAAAATTCGTGTAGTTATCTTTCTCTATACATGAAAGAAATTTCTCTCCTAAAATGCAAGTCTGAAAATCCTGTCCCTTTCTATAATGCAGCTCCTGTTTCTCTCGGATATTTGCATAGGTAGTCATGCACAAATGAAAAGGATTGCTGAGTCTGGACTCAGACTTCAAGCATTCTGTGGTTTTAAATGTACATGCAGAACTGCAAAGCAGAATTTATCTACAAATGTATAACCTAGTGAGTCATCCTATCACTATGACAGCGATTGTCCACAGTTACACTCTGTGAAGTGCATCCTTCCTACTCTTACCTAGTTATATCCTCTGCAAGATGCATTTTGCCTAAAATGACAAGACTTGAGATTTTTTCCTCTTCCATTTTAACTGTCTCCTAGCAAGGAGAGGTTAAGGTACATTACAAACAATATTACTGCACTACTGAAAGAGGGATCATGGGATAGCAACCCACAGGGTCTTCACAGTAAGGACTCGGCCAAATCATCTCTGTTTTCTGGAAGAAGCAAGCAAGGACGAAATAAATACCTAAGTCAGCATAGCCAGCTTGTCATGAAATATCCTTAAAAAGTTTCCCACTTTGCTGCTGCCTCCAAACCCTTGGGGCTCCCTCATACCCTGGCATGCTGGTCCATCCAAGGAGTTGTATTCACCCGGATCAGTTCATTTATCCACTTACAGTGCTGCTCTCCCAACAGCTTGCACGGCTGTAATTTGAAGGGCAGCGTACAAAGGCACAAAGCTAGAAAGTCCTTAAGCCAGCACTGTCATTAAAGTGGCAGTATAATGAAACTATGGCCTAAGTGCCTAAAACTGCACTCCACGTCAAAGGAAGATGGCCAGAAACTGAACTTAATGCTCCATGGCATGTCTACACTCTAATTTAAACATGACAGGGCAAGTTCACTGCCCAAGGACCAAGAGGCACAGACCAAGAGGCACAGACCAACCTACATCTATGATCATGAACTCACTGTCCCCAAAACGGAGTGGCCTTGTCCTAGCTTCAAACGAGCATGCATGGGCCCAAGCAGAGGAAATACCCTGCAGGTGTTTGTGTCTGCTCACCTCTATACCTCATGTATTCTTCCTCGCCTTATGATACATCATCACAGCGATGCAATGATGACTTTAAAGTGTTTAGAAAGAGTCCTTTCCCCTGTGTCTTCAGACGGTCATTAAAACTACTTACAGCAGCACACATCCTGCATGTCAAAGCTGAGGCTCCCGAAGTCTCTGCTACTGCCACTTTTCAGGCTCATGTTCATTGCAGCCAACATCCAACTCTTTCGGAAAACCACTGCGGCTAACCCACGCGTGTGCGACGGAGGCTACCAGAGCCACTGCTCACTGGAGACACTGCTCCATGCAGTCGAGCTCCTGCTTCTGGGAAATGATGTGGGACAAGAAACTGGTGTTGGAGTTCAGCCATGCTAGGTCACACCAAGGGTCTGCACCAAGGTATTTTTTCTTCTACAGGGAAGAAGTGAAAAGAACTGCCAGTGCTATGGAAACTTTTCACGTTTTCTTGCTAACGTGGTGCATCATATCCTGATATAACCTCAGGCTTATTAACACTCTTTTAAGACGACTGGCATGGTAGAGTAGCATATTATCCGAATGTGAATATTACAAGCATCGTTATTTTATTATGCACTTCCTTTATAACTCTTTCCCAGCCTCCATTCACCTTAACATGAGGAAGAGTCTTACTTTAAGACCATCCTGCCTTTAGCCCTCATTGCGAACTTCATTTCCCTATGAGCCTTGCTGCATGTTTCTAGCCAAGATCACTGTCCTGGTTTCAGCTGGGATAGAGTTAACTGTCTCCCTAGTAGCTGGTACAGTGCTGTGTTTTGAGTTCAGTATGTGAAGAATGTTGATAACGCTGATGTTTTCAGTTGTTGCTAAGTAGTGTTTAGTCTAAAGTCAAGGATTTTTCAGCTTCTCATGCCCAGCCAGCGAGAAAGCTGGAGGGGCACAAGAAGTTGGCACAGGACACAGCCAGGGCACCTGACCCAAACTGGCCAACAGGGTATTCCATACCGTGTGACATCACATCTAGTGTATAAACGGGGGGGAGTGGGGGCGGGGAACTGCCACTGGGGGACTAGCGGGGTGGCGGTCGGCAGGTAGTGAGCAATTGCACTGCGCATCATTTGTACATTCCAATCCTTTCATTATTGCTGTTGTCATTTTATTAGTGTTATCATTATTAGTTTCTTCTTTTCTGTTCTATTAAACCATTCTTATCTCAACCCAAGGGTTTTGCTTCTTTTTTCCCCGATTTTCTCCCCCCTCCCACTGGGTGGGGGGGAGTGAGTGAGCGGCTGCGTGGTGCTTAGTTGCTGGCTGGGGTTAAACCACGACAATCACACCTTTTGGATGCAACAGTGAAGGATGTCAGTATGAAAAATTCCTCCCACCTCATAACCACTATTTACAAAACTAAAGGCAGGCTTGCAACTTCTTCCTTGGGATTAAGCCATAGATAATCATTCTCCATTAGCTAACACACAACACCCGGGCTTGATTAATTTTCCGTACACAGCTTGAGCTTTGCAAAGCTAAGTGAGGAACTCGAGGTCTTATTTCTAGTATGTCTTAACATTTAATTTCTGACAACTGAAGCTGACACAGAGTTATGGCCCACTGAAAGAACTCCATGTTTCTGCATTATGCCTGAACTCCAGGTGCTCTCTGGAAACTAAAATCCAACACAGATTCACATGAATGCACTGACAGCTTTCCTTTTGAAGACAGACCACTTAAATTAAAACACATGATGCGAAGTATAAAACTAGAAATACACTATGTTCAGGTAAAGATTCATATCTGCATTTAAATCCTGTTCTGAAAATCAAGTATTACTTACTCTCACTCTGCTAGAAGTCCTTTTATTTTAAATCATGACAATATGATAAGAGAAGCTCCCAGCTACTTAAAAGATCTGTTCCAAAGAGTATTTTTTATATTCTGGTACATCTGTCTGTCAGAGGCACTCAACATAGAACAATACTTCTGTTTACCTTTTAGAAAATACTTCTTCTTCTCCTTCAACCCATTCTGAAAGCCTTTTGGTACTTCTTACTTCACAGTAGAATCAGATAAATCTTAAAAAGTTAACACCACAATATATCACATCATCTCTTGCAACCTGTGGCATTTGGGATGTGATTGAAGCATTTTGGGATTTCATAAATAAGCCACAAAGAACAAAAATATGCATCCCTTCTGCATTTGTTCTTTTAAAAAGTATCTATTTTTAAAAGATGGGGAAGAAAAGGGAGAAGTTATGCACCATAGTATTGCCATCTCAAGGTTTAATTCAATTCTCAAGTGTTTTTTATTTGCATAGAGCATAATTTTGCACAAAGGCACAGCATAATTTATAATTATTTTCTCCACTGAGACTCTTGACATAGCTACTAAATGATAAATCTGCTAAAGGCAATTAATCTCTTTCTCCAGCTCAAGAGCAACTAAGGCACTGTCAAGGACTTCTCTGGGCCAACAAGTATTTCTCCCATCTTCTGCAGGAAATACCTTCAAATTTAATTTTTGTAGTGACTGAAAAGAAGGAAGCCTTAGCTTTTTTCCACTTTACATAAAAGGAGATCTCTTACTTCAAGGGGAATTCTGTTCCTAGAAACTTTGTTTCTATATAGACCATCTACATGCCTTCTGCTACTTGAGATGCGGTCTGCCATAGGACCACCTTTTTTGTGTAACTCCTCCTGTTTAGGACAGAGAAGTTATTCTGATACTTTAAGATTTAAATGTTTGTTGACAAAAAACAATTTCCAAAAATGTTGAACAAAACCACTCTGATATTTTGATAGCTTCTAAGTGGTATCTTTTTTTTTTTTTTTTAAGTCTCCTTTTAGAAAATGTTAACTAATAAATTTTAACATAGAGCTGAGGACAACAGCGTATGTTTAGTGAGTTGTGTGATCCTGCAAGAAGTGTTAAGCAGAGGCAGCTCAACTGGCTCGATGTGCAAACGTAAGATCAAAAAAAGACATATTTTACAAAAGCAAAGAGGAAATAAAATTAGCCAGTAGCCATCCAGAACACCAGTCTGCATTTTAATTTTTAATGTACAGTGTACTGTCAGGATATTCAGACAAACTCTTTTAGAGAAGCATACTAAGAAAAAAAATTGAAGATTAACTAAAAAGTTACAGTCAATTCTAAGTCAAAATGACTCAAGGATAAAAGAAAAAAAAACAACCAACCCTACTTTGGGAGGGGATTAAAAAACTTAAGTACCTAAGTCCCAAAGTCTTTTTGTTTTCTTTTGAGTCAGTTAAAGTTTTTACAGTCTATGAACAGTACATTGTCTGCTTTGGATTTAGAGTCAACATTTACTATTCAGGTAAAGAGAATGAAATTGCAGCAACTGTTGCAATATTTTATTTTTTTAATTATTAAAAAAAAACCCCAACAACACTTCTTTAGGATGAAAATACAAATCCTACATTTTTTATTAGATCTCTAATTCCTGAAAGCATTAAGACTGCAAGTTGCCACCTTTGCAAGAATTTAAATATTCTCTAAGTTATCATTCCTTTAAAGTAGCAGTGTAGCAACCTAAGATGAGAATTGGATTTTGGGTTTTTTTTGGTTTTGGTGTTTTGTTTTTTTTTTTAAAACAAACACTGAACATTAAAGTATGTTATTTTGAGTGATTTGGAGTGTATGTTTCTGCTGAGAAACAGCAAAAACATCCATAAGTAATCCTGACTGGGTAGTAATGCTATTCACTCTCTGTCAGGCAAACTTACCAGCCAAAGGCCCTCTGTAAAGTAAATGGAGATACAAGATTTCTTTTGGAAGGGCTTAAACTCCCACTAGCTATGCACGCATGTTAAACATAGCTAATCCACATCAAAACATAAGACACAGATACAACAATACATGGCCCTGCTCCATTCCTTTCTCCCACTCCCATTTCTTCTGTCTATGCATTTTCATCCCCTTCATGTGTCAGCCTTAGTGCTTACCAAAGTTTCAATCTCCTAAGACAGCCTAAAACCACACATCATTTTGGTCAGGACAGTCATTAACCCAGCTGAAGACTACACCAACTTTGCAACAGGGGCTGCTGAGTACTAAAACCGATGCAATGGAAGTGAAGTGACAGAAGCACACACAAGAAAAGCAAAACTGTTTTCAGTACAAACTGGCTGTCAAGTCATACACTCATTCAGTGATGTTTTCCTCTTTTCTCCAATCTAAACTTACAGGGAAACTGACCTAGAAAGCAATACTATTCCTCACATTAGTAAAAGTCTTAAAGGTCTCCTTGCTCCTCCTCAAAGGACCTTCTAGATCTTTCAGGTTTTATGGTTAAAAGCCACAATACTCCATTCAAAAATGTTTTATGTAAAATACTTGTAGTCTATTTATCCTTGCTAAGCAACTGCAAACATTTCTATACTCCTTGGTGTATAAGCAGAAGGAAGTTTGCTAGCAACAGGAGAGTTCACAGCTGCTAAATGGTGCTTTACGTCAGTAAATTGATATACAGGATAGTAGCAGTAATCCTTTAAAATGGTTAAAATTTCTGAAATCAGAGAAAGAGAATTGTTTCGGGAATGCACACACTGCCTAGGCAGTCTACAAAAACCTTGCAAGTTAAGAGTTCAACAAAGCATTCAACACAATATTGTCAAAATTGTCTTCGTGGGTTACAGCAATATAACATGCAACAGTTTCCTGTGATTCAATCTGTTAGCAATGTCCTCAGCGATGACAACAAAACAGCAGAAAGTTGCCTTCTTTCCCAAGAAGATTGAGAGCCAGTACCACTCTCTCACCACCTGTAACACCTGTAGTCTCACGAGATTTTAACAGCTTAAGGGAAGCACATTCTGTTTTTGCACGCTTTTCACCGACTTGAGCTTTTGGCTATCATCAGAACTCTCCACCCTCCCAATCCTCCACCTACAACCACTTCTTCAAACATGCTGACAAAAGAGAAACAGGGTAAATTAGTTCTGGGCCAAAACAGAGCAAGCTAAACCTTCTACTTAAATACTTCATGAAAATTAAGCACTTTGCCATCTTCAACACATCAGGTCTACCAGAGTGTAATCATTCCATTCTTTAAGCAGTGAGCACCACAGCGTGGACAGTATCTGTTAAAACAGCCTAGGTAAATCATGAAGCACTAAGAGACTGCGTACATCCAAGTGTCAAGGCTACTCAAGTTCTTCCAGAAGCAGATGTACACTGTAACAGCCTGCCTCAGGTTCCCTTTGCTACTGAAACTCTTGTAAGAATTTGAGAGTATGCTAATGGAACTAACTGGTATTTTAGAATTTCTTTTTCAGAAATGCATTCATTTTATACTGCTAGGATGCTCCTACATCTAGAGAGTATTTTCAAAACATTGACAAGAAGGTATCGGACAGGATGAACTCATTTTTCTTTTTAAAAGCTACCAGCTGCATTTCTGTCCTGTGTTACTCCAGGCCTAAAGTATGCTTACAACGACTGTCCCAGGAAACACAGCCTCCTACACAATGTGTAATATCTAAGCTTAACACAGTGTAAATTAAGCAAAGGAAACAAGCTCTTTTAAATGTTTTTATTACAGAAAAACAAAAGGCTTACACTTGACTTAAAAAAGCAGCATTATTTCATGAATTCAAAGTTATTATAGTGAAGTTGCTTTAGGAAACCTTTAAAGACTGAAGAAAAAAAAAACCACACCAGATCCCCCTTCAGACAGCATTCTAGATTACTTGCATGACCACACCAAACTCCTTAATTTCACAACACTTCTGACACCCTGCTTATGATTTGTATGCTTTTCTTCTCCCTATGTCTTGTTGACTATAGCTGGAAGAAGGATTTGGTGAAAACAGCAGTACATTTCAAGTTTAATTTTCAACAGTTCAGTACACATCTGATTGATATTACAGTTCAGAAGTGACTGAGACACATGCTTTCCTCCTAACTCTAGCAGTTAACTGTTGCAGTTTTAACAGACCCTAGTGAGATCTGTTTCTTGCACAGTATTTATCATATTCAGGTCCGTATCTTGGAAGATTTCTCAGCAAGTTATTTGGCTATTACTGATTATAAACACAAACAAAAATAACCACAAAAATTAAGGCTCATAGCTGAAACAGTTCTTAACAGTGCAGCAGAATTCAGAATTATTTTTTTTTTAACTACACACCATAGAGGGAACAGCAGTGTTCCAGTGACCACCTCAGGTTTTTTATTAAGTCAAAAGCTGCAGGTTTCCAGCCTGAGCCAAAATTAAATATGTAATTGATCTGTATTTGAAATCTTGAGAAAGGAGACAAACCAAGAAAACATATTACTGCCTTAATAGTCCTACATTTTGACTCTCAGCACTGAGTCGTGCTAAAGTCCAAAGAAATTTACAGGCTTGTCATTAAGAGCTTTTTTTTTTTTTTTTTTTTTTTTTTTAAAACAACTCAAGAGCTCTACACGATGTTAAAAAAACCCAACTTTCTAAACACATTTTTAAGCAACTCACTCTTCACATATATGCTACAACTACACCTCAAAGATTCTGCCAAAAAAAAAAAAAAAAAAATCAAAAAGCAAGAAAACTCAAGTCACTATGTACAACTAGCTATAACGATAAAAAATTAAAAAAGGCAATTCACAGAAGGAAAAAGGAGAAAACAAAAAAGGAAAAAAACCCCTGTATCAGACACCTGCTGCTCAGTAATCTATGAATTCTCACCCCCTCCCCCCCAAAAAGGTTAGACTTAGAAACAGACATGGAATTTTTCTGAAAAAATTCCTGATCTCCTTAGATATTGTTTATACCATTACATAACAAGAATCTTTGAAGTCAGGCATCTACTTACTGTACTCTGCACTGCAACATGAAGCCAGCTGTTACCAAGCTACTTAAACAGAAGAAACAAGTTTCTTTCCTACAAGGAAAACGGTTGCAATACATTTTCCCTGGTTATGATTTATATCATCATCAGGTTTACTGAAACAGAACTTGTCTATTTAAGCTTACCCACATTTTTCATTTAAAATTCCTTGATTTAGTGGTATAGCATAGCAATTTCTTATGTGATCAAGCTGCTTTATAAGTAGGACATTATAATCTTTATAATACAGTAATATAGCCTTAAAAAAAAAAAACAAAAAAAAAAAACCCAAAAAACCCCAAAACCAAACCCCCCCAAAACCCAAACACAGAATGAATACTAAGAGGAAGAGCAATGTATGTTTTGTTTCTGTGGTACTCTCCATGACATCAATGCCAAAGGCTGTTTTATAGCTTATTCTTGGAGATTTTAACCCTGGACACAAACTAGTCCTTTTCACAGTCACAGGGTTGTATTAAAAGTAAATTTTATGATTAAACAGGTAAAAAAAAATGCATTATACTGACCAATCTCCATGAATGTTAATATTATGCTCTTAACTCCCTCCTTCAGAGTAGCTAAGTCTCAAACAAAACTATCAATACCAACTACCTCAAAGATATATAACAACCTGAAATAAACAGTGTAGAACAAATTTACACCATTCCAAAAGCTTGTCATTAAATGCAAAATAGTCAGAGGGTGTTTATATTTTTGTCTTCCTTTATCACGTTGTACTGTGGATTCAGTAAACAAAGATCATTTGCAGTGTAAGTTTGTGTAAGCACTCATACAAAACAATTTAACAGGCAATCGTTTTAAAAGGGTTATAGTATAGTTTTCCAATATTTTTAGCTGCTAAAGCACTAATAAAGACTTAATTTAGCATATAACTCCCACATCCTATATCAAGTAAACATTCTTGACTGCCAATAATTACATTATTACATAGTAAAACAGTCCTCTAATCACTAACAATTTACATTTAACTTGGGAAAATAGAAAAGTTTGGGGTGGGGTTTTTTTTCCAAAATAATGTGCAACAGGTAGAACACACGAATTCTTGGAAAACTCTAAGTTGTCTTTAGCTATCAGGCTCTGACAGACTTCAAAAATCTCTTAATCTTTCTTAGTTTTCAGCCTTAATTTTGTATGAATGAGTGTTTTGCTGGGCTATATTAGTAGTAGTTCATCACATACACTAAGGTCAAGTAGTATTATCTTTATCTCACTGTTCTGGAAATGAACAATTCAAAGATCTTAAAAAAAAAAACCAAACAAAAAACAAACAACAAAAAACAGTGTAGAATTGTACCTGCAAATTTCTTCAGTTTAAATTGTTCTTTGTTAATCTATTAAAGACAATTAAGAGAACATCCATTTTTTTTCCCATCAATTTCTCAGAAAATTTGAATACATGCAAGTCAAAACTACCATAATGCAGCAAAAAGGTCCTCTTTCATGAAGATCATCAATAAATGACTGCCTTCAATAAATAAGTCTATTTGGAAATTCTAGAGAATTCTTTTGCTAAACAAGTTAGTCTTTTTTCTTTTCCATTATGTCTTTCTGTTTAAGCTCTCCATCTGAAAGTTCTGTATATTTTCCGTTCTTTTCCTCCTCTTGTTCTTCCTCACTGCCTTCGTCTGTGAGCTCCCGATCACCATTTTCCTTCTTAGCTGCCTCATGTTCATCTACCCCTCCATCTGTATCAGCTGTGCAGATTCCATAACACATAATGCTGATGACCCCCAGGGGCAATCCAAAGAGAAAGCATCCCAGAAGTGGTGAACTCTTGAACACAGACTGTTGAAACACAAATTTGAAGTAAAAACACCTTCAGTGAATATAAAAAATTACCGCATTGCTTCTTTTATTACTCTGTGTATTTATTCAGAATCATCCAAAATGACAGTCAGGTTTTTTAGTTTGGTTTTTTTTTTTTGGTTGGCTGGTTGGTTTTTGTTTTGGTTTTTTTGGGTTGGGGTTTTTTTTGTTTGTTTGTTTTTCAGAAAGGAGGAGCAGTCCTCATTTTAACAATTCCTACTATAAGTTCATAAAAAAAGACTTGGAAGTTCAAATATCACAATGTTGCATTGGGATAGTTAATGTTAACATGCCAACTGTATATCCTATTCATTGTTTGAAGCTTGAGAAACAGTTGTTCTAACAGTGTTAAAATGACACTTTGAAGCAACCAGTTTCATCTCTTATTTGTGTCTCATTCTCAAAAATTAGTTTGAGTAATAAGGGATCTGCAGAAACATTCTGTTATTAGACAGCTTCCTACTGCAGAGTAGTTTAATGGCACAGGAGGAAGGGCTTTTAGCCATCAGTTTCTGAAACCAAATGTTGCACATTCACAGAAGTTTGGAAGCCACTCATACAGAAACATGTGAGTTTCAATTTAAACTCACAGCACAGGTTTTTTTGCTTGTGTAGGACAAGTGAAGAAATGGATTTGTGTATATCTTCCAAACAAAATTCTGTTAAGCATAATTAGCCTACAAGAAAGATGATAAAAATATTTGCTTTAAAACTACACCAAGTGTAGTATTTAATCCCCTTATGCGTTAACTAATTAGATTGAAACGCTAACATTTCTCAGAACATGAAAATGCTATCAATTTCAGTGAAAGGATGTCAAAAGGGTCAAGGAAAAGATATGAATTTTCCTTGTTCTATCCCTTAAAGTACATGTCAGACTAATACAAAAAAGGAATGAAAAATGAAGAAATTAATGTATATTGAATATTTAGCCCACTGGAAAGTATTAAAAACTTTAATCAAGGCTTAAACCTAACGTATACATACCTATAATATATACACAATATATATAATACAAACAAACTTACATAAAAATATTTCTAAACCCTCTGAAAATATTTGCATCTTAATTGACAAGGGCACCATCTAATTTAATGAAAAATAAAACTTACCACTACAGTAGACTTGGCATCATAGATGATTCTCTTGACTCGTTGCAGAAGTCCATCACCACCCTGTGCCTGAAATTTCAAATGGAACCATGTCAAAACTGCTGACACTTTTCAGTTATGATTCCAAAAGTTCATTCTTCAGACCTTGCAATCTTAAGTCCCTTTAGAAGGAAATGAAAAGTAATTATTCTTGCATCTCATGATGCGCAGACACTCCAACTTCTCAAGCATGGATAAACATTTCAATAGTCTCATGCAAAATTCTCTCGCGATTGTTTTAAACAATCAGTGCAAACTTTAACAGCAGACTGGCACTCCACTCTCTTACCATAGACCAACACTAACAGAAACTACCAACTGTCCTGATGTAACAATTACAAAATTGCAGAGATCATCAGAACTTTCCTGCAGCTGATGGATATCTATTTACGGATTACCACAGAAGCAGTTAGAACAATCTAAGAACTAAGTAACAAGAAGGTATGAATGTGTAATAAAGAAAACTTGTGTCAAGCGATGACAGACTATACCTACATTGCCATAGCAGTCTTCAAAATAATTACATGAATCCAAAGGCAATTTGTCTGTTGAACAGGACCAGTTTTCATGTATCTTGAGTTGCCAGAGAAACAAACCTACATGTTGGAAGCCAACTGATCAGCACTTGACCCTGACCAAAACCCCTCAAATTACAAAAAAAAGTCCACAAAAATGAAACAGACTCATAGAAGGCTACCTACGGGGCCTTACAGAAAACAAGACAGTCAAGGTGAATAATCCAACACTTCCCAAAGAAGGGAAGGGGTGAATGTTATACTTCTCAGAAATTTAACTGTGGTTCAGAAAGTCTGCATCCTATTACTTGTTTACCAGCATAATTTGGAGACTGTCATTCCTCAACAGCTGCACAATTTCTTGGGCCTGAATGTAGCCAAATTAGTGCCATTTTATGTCTATAGACACCATTTAGCTTAAATGAAATCACATTCTGTATTGTCTGTCTTGTATTAGCAGTCTCACATACATATAGGGATATGAACTTAGACAAACCTTTAATCATTCTAGTTGAAATATTGCAAACAAAAGGTAGAAAGACCTAAGTGATACTATGGCAAAAACCACAAGGCATCACAAACGAATTTCCTCACAGTTAAAAAACAGACAGAAACCAATTTCATTTGTTGTTTCAACCAGAAGGATATATTTAAATAGAGTCAAACAGATGTTGATAACATAATTCAAGGCAGTTAACAAAGCATTAAAAAAGTGAGAATTGAAGAACAAAGAACCACCAAATAAGTTAAAGGAATACCCCTCACCTTGCAGCTGGAAGCATGGCCAGTGAAGTCATGAACAGCAAGCAAACCCACCTATGTTATGTTGCTACATCAATTTGTCAGATTAAATAAACTAAAGTACCCCATATGACTGAAACAATCTACATCATTACTTGTCATTACCACCCGATGACCTAAAACCGCTGGCATAATGTAAAGTGGGATTCAGCTAACGCAGTAAGCATTCAATATACGGTGAATTCGGGCTTAAACCAACACAGGTTTTTCCCAGGAGGCAGTCAAATGATTTGTTAGCACTGCCCCCTTCGTGGCAAAACCTTCTTGACCCATAAGCGCAAATGAAACCTCTGATACATGGTCTCTTTCTTCATCCACACAACATAGCCTTCTGTCCAACTTACAGTACACTGAGGGAATAAGCAAACCTGAGTTTGTTTTGCCAACATTAAAAAATTGTCTAAGCCATCAGTTCCAGATGGATTTATTAATTTTGTCATTTTAACAAAAGACAGCTCATTTCTAGTTTTAGAGCAGAGAGGGGTAAGCTTGTGTCTGTTTGTAATATGCAAAGCAAGTATACCACTGGTTTTTGAATCTGACCTATCATTCATCAAGCTATTGCATTTATTAATTTACCACCCAAAAGAAAGGGTAGAGTTGAATTATGGACTACAAAGAAAATTTTAAACAAATGCATTTAAAACAAACCAGGAGATGAATAAAAAGCTTTCAATTTACCAGTGACACCAGTAAAAGGAATATCAAGAGAAGTCAGCTAACATTATGCTATAAACAAAAAAAAAAAGCTTGCTTTCTACAAGAGGTTCTGCAGTCAGAACAGCGAGCAACGGCACACCTCAAGAATTCACAATCACATATTCACTGACAGCACCCAAGACAGGAAGACAGGCAGATAAAACACATGGTGTTAACAGTCAGAATAACCAAATTTTTTCCCTGCTTTAGCATCTAAGGAAATAAACACCAACCAACATATTCCAAGTCACAATGAAGACTTACTTCAGCTGTACCATCCAAGATATTGTTAATAAACTGAACCATGTCTTCTGTGTTCTCAATGTGCCTATCTGGTAGAAAATACTGCTGATTGGAGGTATTCAATACAACAATAGTAGGGATTGTCAAGTCACTGGAAACATAAAACAGATAGTTTATACATTTAAAGAACTACTGTGTAAAACACTGCAAATAATTCCTACATCATTTAAAAGGGTATCCATTAATCTTCACTTTGTGTGTGTTCCTTACAGCAGTTCCTTAAAGGCAAGCGGGAAGGGAGAAGAGAGTCACCTGAAGGGTACGAGCATGTTTCTCATTAATATCTTTTCCTTCACATCCGTGTCAGTGACACTACTGAAGCTTATTGCATTTTACATACCCATAGCGACTGCAAATCAGGTAACTTACAACTTGCCAATTAATAAGAGATCACAAATAATAGCCTTGCATATGAAAGGTACTATTAGCATAACATGTTAAGTGTTTTAGTGCACAAAGGCAAATGTATAGTCCAAAAATTCAGTCCCATATAGCCATGGTCCAACTGATTAGCTCTATCAATCAACCTCTACCTGACAAGTCAAAAGAATAAGCTATACCAACCAAAGTTTTTCTACATCTCTTTTTAGACATGGCAGATGAGCTACAGAGTTTTTAAACAATTATTATGCAGCAGTTGACCTTCACATGCATAAGCATTATTTAGTAACACAGAATCAGAAAGAAAGAAAAAAGACAAAAAAAAAAAAAAAGAAAAAAAAGGTTAGAAATTATCTCTGGAGATAAACCAGTAAAATCTACTGTTCAAAGTAGCCCTAAATTCAAAATTAGATTAGGTTTAGAAAAATGTAATACTGCACAAGTACATTGTTCAACAAGAAAGACTTAAAATACATTAAATAAGTAAGGTGAAAAGTCTCTTGTACTCTTTGCCAGTTATCTACACTTCTGTCAATAATGAACTTAAATACTAGGTGGCTTTTCTTCACAGCAGAAGATGCAAACCTTGTTCTTCTACATTTTCATTCTTGTCTAACAGTGCCCCACCCATGTACATTTGTAATCCATGCAATATTGATGATGATTTCAGCCTTAACTGTGGCTATTAATACATAATCAATTATTTCATGAAAATATTCTTTAGCATTTATTCAAGATTCCCATTTTTCTTTGAAGTCATAGAAATTATTCTAATTCTTCTCACACATTTTAGGTGGCTTGTTTGTTTAATTTAAGTTCAATTCCAAACCTAGAAGTGAACAAGTTTAATACTTATACACGAAAATTTTCTAAACTCCTAGAAAGCTGAATACTCTTAAGACTTAAGGTGCAGACCACGTTCCTAGTACTCAAGCTGAAAGCATGGTGGCACCTCAAAAAATATAAGGCCAACTACAGAGATAACAAAATAATTTTATCCTTTCAAAGGAACTTTAAAAAAACCCAACCAAACAGCAAAGCTTTGTCAACAATGACAACCTGCAACATAAGATTCTCTAAGTACAATTTTTCCCTTGACATTTTTATTCCCTGTTTATTAGGAACAAACAAGAAATGTAAGTAGGAGGCAATCAAACTAAATCAGATGTTTCTGCAAGTGCCTAGTAACAAGTTATCAACCTCTGCCAAAACACCTCATCCCAGTCAAAACAGAACAAGTTTTATTACTTGGATGCAGAAAAGATCCCCCTCTGCCCCCACCAAAAAAGTGCTTCTATTACATTTCACAGTCTGGTAACTGAGGTTCTTGGAGTTGGTTGTAGAGCAGTTGAAAGATAAAACTCCATATGCAAATTTTATATGCTGCAGAGAGATTCATAAAAACACATTTAATAATGTTTTAATGTTTCTTCCAAGAACTGGGGAATTAATACTTTACATATACCTATAGCTGACATTCCAATGATGCTATATGCCCTAGCTTACACAAAGGTATCTTTGCTTTCAGTAAAATACATAATATTCTGTTTTCTTCTTTTGTGCATAGCTTTATACCATTTTTAATCCAAGAAAAGCATGTTCATCTACTGCTGAAGAAACAGATAAATTATAATGTCTACTAATGGAGTTACAGCCAGGTTCATAAGTGCTTCTATCAGGGACTACTACTTCTATCCCCATGAATCATACAATATTTTGTCCTTTGTGAAGAAACATAATTTGTTCCTATGTGCATCTAGCACAGTAAAAAAAGTATTCTGCAATACATTTCTCACGATTCAGGAGGCTTTTTCTATTTCCACTTGCTGCCATCTCGTGGAAAACTAAAGCACTTGCAATACGGTTTTACTCGAATTATTCAAGTAGCCACATGAAGAGCAGCTACTTAGAACACTGAACATATTTTGCTGCATTCTTTTGCTGCTTTCCACTTATGCTGGAAATATATACACTCTGTTTAGAAAATAATTAAAAGCCTGTGAGCACTTTAACAGCCATTTCCCATATACTACAAATTATAAAATCAGGCATTTTGCAGATTAAGTTAAACAATCCAGCTGAACAGATCTTGCCACTAGATCACTACCACTGTAAGTGGCCATTCTGTCGTCTTCCCCTTCATTTTCTTCCTCCCAGGGACCTCATCTCCCTCCCCTGCTTCTTTGCACATCAGTTCTGGTACTCAGCAGAATATGAGGGAAGACATTTAAGGGTTTTATTGGATCAGCAAAATAACTCCCCTACTCTCCTAGCCAAAAAAGTAAACACTTTTCTGCCAGATAAACAGGCTGAACCAGCTCAGCAGACAGTCAGACATAAGAACCTGCATAGGAGAAGCAATTAATGAAGTGAGGAAGGTCTCACTTTTGGCAACTATAACACACTAGATCAATCACATCACTTCAACTGAGAGACAGCTGGTTTTAAATTAATTGTATTCACATGTTACTCCACAAACATTCCACAGAAAAACAGACCTTGTACCTCCTGAATCCCCATGAAGCTCCTAGAAACTTTAGGGGCACAAACACATGCCTTGTTCATGCTTTGATCCCCAAGAAAGGTGTTTGGAAAACTTACAGGGCTGGCATGTTGACCCGTTTTTCTCTTCTTTCACTCAAAAGTCCAGAGGAGAACAAGTAGTCAACTGTAAATGCTGAGCAACTTAACTTTCTAATTAGGCATTTTTAGACAAGGATCACAATACAGGCAAATGTCAAGCATCTTGTCAAACTACTTAGATATTTCAAAATGTACCATGTACATATCAAGTGCAGACAGCATCTTCCATGCATTTTATGCTTTTCTGCAGAAGTGTATTTCTATGCATGTCTTAAAAATGTATCAAGAATTAAGTGTGCCTCTCCACAAATAAAAACCATAGATAATGCATAACCATTATTTACATTTCCTGTTACAAATTGACATAATTTTTGTCTAGTGCCCTGTACATTTAAGGAAGAAAAAAACCAACACAGTGCTAAGAGTAATTAATTTAACAAAGCAGACCTAAAAAATAAGCTTTGTCTATCAGCATTATCAGTAAGCCAAACTTCCAACATTAAATTATGCAGTTTAATTTAACAAACAATGGACACTATGTTACATGCTGAACTCTGAGGACAGTGATTTTTTTTTTTAACCCATGAAAGTCAAGAATTCTTCATAAGATTGTTTGCAATTAAATATACTTAGCAACAAATATAAGAGAAGAAAGAATATTCAAATAAGAATTTACTTACTCCATTAGTAAACTATTAATGTAATCATTTCCATCCATATGGCCAAACTGGAAATCCCTGTAAGAGAATCAGTGAAAAAACAGAATGAGGAAAAAGAGAACAGAATAGTGGGTTTCAGCAAAAGTTCTTCCTTAAATATTTTTCCTATAACTGAAGATGAGAGCACGCACTCAGCAACATAATTCAAAAATTGACAACCTATAAGACAGTCAGCATCCCAAAACACACTCAGTTAATGGAATGGTTTTATTGAATATCAGTATATGAATATAAAAAGCAGGCATTAACATTTTTCATGTAGAAAAAAATAACTGATGCCTTAGAAAGGTTAATGCAGAAGTTCATTTAAGATACCATAGTACCATATGTACCTACCTGTGAAAGTGATCCTGATAATCTCTAGCAACTTCCTGAATAATAGATTTTAGTCTGGAGGCAGGGGGGGAAAGAAAGAAAAAAAAAAAAAAAAAAGGAAATTGATAATCCAGGATATACTCTGTCAAAATACAACCAATAAGCATTGAGATTTCCCCAGTAACCAGCAAATAGTACCTCATCAGCAATAAGGATTCCCTATTCATTAACAAAACCCACCTCATTCATCTTTCTTGGTTTCTAAGGGTTGAAAGGCTATCTACCATATAGACTCAACACAAGAAAAACAGACAGACAGACAGTCAGGCTGCTTCACTCCATCTATTGCCTTCTCAAGATGCAGCACTGTGACTCTGAAGAAAATCCAAAGAGATATGGGAAAATACCACACACAGTACTTTAACAATATTTCTTAGTCTAATTATGTATGCAATCAGAAAGGGACAGGGGAAGGTTTCGTTCCTCTCAGACTCTTCAGCAAACTCCAGCCCAACTGAAAACGCCCCTTCTTAATGTAAGTTCCACAGACAACTAATATATAAGCATCATTAAATTCATTTTTAATGCAACCAAGCTAAAGAACAGTCATTTATTTAAACTTACTAAGTTCATCTCAAAGTCATCTGAACTCAAGTACTGTTGTCTAAGTTTAAAAGGTGAAGCAATAGCTTTAAAAAAGCTATGCAATCACTGTTTGCTCCTGTGCTCTCATTAACAAATGGCAGAAGACTGATACAGGAACTCCCATCATCTCATTGAACTCACATGTGTTTCAACAGAGCCATAAATTAATTCAGCCAATTCAGTAGGCTGAAGTCATAAATTGGAGAACATCCACAAGTTAGAACCATTCATTTAACCTAGTATTTTTTAATATTAAAGAAACTTCCAAAGTTCTCTGTGTGATACCAGCACATTTTTCCCATAGTGTCAACAATACTCAATTCTGTACCTGGTATGTTCCACTGAAGAGTTTTTATCATCAATGACTGCAATAGCAACAAGTTTTCCTAAAATAAGGAATAAAATGCTTGAAAACATTTAAAAAGAAAGACGCATTCTCAGATGGAAAATACTCCAAGCTACAAGATCAGATACTCTCCAGGGACAGGAATTATTTTAAGTATAAACCAATCTCGATGCCAAATAGCCTCTTTTAGCTGACCAAATTGTGGTTTTCTTAAAGCTACTGAAAATAAATTAAGACGTGGCTTAATGCCACACTACTACCATTCTATGAAAAGCCTACCTATAGAAAGAAGTTAAAAGGGGAAAAACACAGATAAAAATTAATTCCCTACTCAAGCTGCGTATTTGCATATACCTAAATAGGAGGCTATGGAAACCTTTATTATAGAATGGCAATTACAAGCTGATTCTAAGTGATTGAATCAAGATTGTATGGATTCAGTAATGACTGTTTTTCACACTATCGAAAATTTGGAGTATTATCCTTCACAAAAAAACCATGGAAAATTTACTAGCAGAGCCCAGAATTCATTACATAAGAAAAACAACCTAGTTCACAGACCTCTGTCAGAAGAGCTGAAAGACCAAACACCAGAATATACTGATCTTTTCAGGATTCACTTTGTGAAGTTTTTCTGATTAAAATAAAAAAAATCCAAAGCCTCCTAAGGTGAACCAGATCAAAATATGTTAGAAAGCTGGCCAAAGGTTCTCCAAATCAAGTACTTCCTATTAGGAAAGCAGATCTGTCATCAGCTGGATTAACTAAACCCTCTGGAGTGCAAAAAATTTTACTCGACAAAAGCTGAAGTATTCCAGGACAGGTCCACTTTGGTACATACTCTCCTTCTTTCCTTACCATATCTAGTTTAAAGATACCTGAATCTAGTAGATGTAAGACATGTCTAAACCCATCCATATTTGATACTTCTAATTCCAGCCATAAAATTCCCTGTAAGTATTGCAAGAGCTAATATGTAATTTATACAAAACCTAAACTGCTCCTAAATTAAAAGTCCTACTAATTTTCTGTGAATACTACAGGATTACATATACTAATTTTTATGTTTTGATGAAAGGACTAGCGTAGGCTTTGGATGAAGCCTCTAGTCAATAGAGCAGGTCTGACCAACATCAGAAAAAAGACTGGCACTATCAACTCTAACTCTGAGATTAATTAATTTTTGAGGTTTAAAAAACACATTCATAGTGGTTTTTAATTTTTCTTAGTGTTAAGTACAAGAGATGCCAAAGAGTTTAGTGGTAGCAGCATCTTACCTGTATCTCCAAGTTCATACAGCGTAAAGCCATCTACATTAAGATAACCTTGAAATCTTTCTCTATTTATCCAGGATGACAAATCACCATCTTCATACTCTAAAAAAAAGGAAAAAAAAAAAAAAAGAATGCATTAAAAAATATATTTTTTTTTTGGTAAGGTGAGCAATCAGATTTACTTATTTCAGTACTATACAGGCAAACACTATTTTTTTTTTTCCCTTTTTTCCTTTTTTTGTTGTTAGACAAGACCTCACATATTTCTGGACATTTCTCTTCAGTTTTAAAACTTCTAAAGCTATTTTCAATTGTTGAACAAAAGTGTATTATAGCAAAGCATGAAAAACTGATTTGATAATTTTTTTTCCCAAATCAAGGATAAACAATACTATTCTAGAAGATAACTGTGACCCACTGCAGAAAGAACAGTTTCAATCCCTGTTTTTAAAGGGGGGGGGGGGGGGGGGGGGGCAAGTTTCAAAGTAAAGAGATATAAAAATACAGAAAGCAGTATTTGTGAGAGTCCTTAAATGAAATGGAAAGAAATCAAGAAAAAGTAGTTGCATTAACAGCATTGTGAATGTAAATGAACAAATATTTACATGATTCAGAATCCGTTATACTGAAGGCTACAGTTTCAGATGCTAGATGTTTTAACCCATAAGGAATCAAATTCTAACACATACCACCAACACCATTACAATCAGATCACAAGTAAAAAAGAAAAATGTGTATAAACATATATATGATGCATATATATAAACACAGACATATAAATGCACATTAAATAAATAAATTTATGTTAAATCCTATAGTATAGAGTGAGTTATCAATAACTTCAGGTTAACAACTAATTGTCGTAAGATTGCAGCAAACAATTCCACGCATAAAGCTTCCCATAGATCTCTGTCCCATTCACCTACTGTGGGGGAAGAAAAAAAATGAAAAAACCACCAGACAATGCCAGAGTATTGAAATGGATTTTGCTAAACCATTTTCTTATAGTGAGCTCTTCAAATTTCTGCCCAATCATAACAGCTGCACATATAACCTTACCCAGTCTCTTATAGTGCATCTTTGTAACTTGCTTGACTTACAATAATGTTTCTAGTACATTATAAAGAGTAAAATTTTTACAAAGTAAATTAGAAGCCTGGATTATTACGAGTTTCGTGTTTCTTTTGAAAGGTATGGAAAAAGCAAGCGGGCCACGCAGCAAAAAGCAGTTCAGAAGTGTTTCTCTTTGACAAGCTTGCCTTCTCCAAGCCCGTTTTAAAAAAAAAAAAAAATTAAATAAAATAAAATGCAAATCAAGTAGGCTGTAGAGTGAATTTTTATCTGGATGATGATTGGTAAGGCAACAGACTGAAGAGGAAGACAAGTACAGCCACTCCATGAAATCACAAAGAATATCCTTGATGGCCCATCTGGAGTATTTTGCTGTGGTACTACTGATCTTCAGAAATTAAAACAGGAGAATAATCTTCCAAGTGATAAGTTTTCAACTTAAAGTAAAAACCTGCATTTAAAACAATCTAAATCAAGAGTAGATGTTTTTGTAAATAAGCGGTGTACCTATAAGCCAACCCATGATATGTAACATAAGTATGCGTGTGTACGTGCATCTAACAGACTATAAAGCATGGGCTTTACAGTATAGTCTGAGTATAATCTAGTACTTATATATGGATATCCATGTGTATGGATACACACTTTTTATATAAATGGCAAGTGTACTGCTGTCAGTGGTGTTATGAAACACTACTAGTCTCAGGTGGCCATTCTACAGCCTACAGGCTCAACAAGCCAGTTAAAGTTATTTATCCAGCCTAAAATTGCATATCAACAGTCCATGTCTTCATAATCTCTTTTTGTGAGAGACACTTTCAGGAAGAGAAAAACAGACTGAATGGTCAACCATTCTATGTATGCATAGTACGCTCCGTCAGTTATATAAGGAGAGGTTATGCTGTCTGATCCTGTCCCACTACCAATATCCAAGTAACACAAATGTGAAAGTCACATATGCTCAAAGCTATCAGTTAAGGCCCTCCAAATTTTAATATTGGGAATAAAGGCAGAATCAGTTTCCTTTTCCTTCACAGTGTTTGAAGGAAGGCTTGCTGTACTAAGAAAGTATGCAGCCTGTCTTGCCAAGGCACAACAAGCTCAAACTGGACCCTTTTATGCAATCTCAGAGCAGAGTACACATCTATAAAAACCTCAAGTTAACTTCAAGAGATCTGACTGTCAGGAAGAGCACTTACGAGAAAAATCTGATTAAATATTTGGAACTGTAAATTCATCTTACGTGTGACTCATTTTCAGCAAGAGTTTTCTTCTGTTTTGTATATGATGAATTTGGACAGTGAGTGAAAAGATAACTTATAAAAAGTGCATTAATGCCAGCAAAGCAGTAATATTAGAAGCTACATCTTACTGATAACACAAAGCAAACGTCATCACTTCTACATCAGTATTACTAAAATGAATTTCTTCTCAAATGCATTCGTTCTATAAGAACTAGTTAGTTTTTTTCTCTTCTCCTTCATGAAGGAGCTGTTATTTATCATAAAACTGGGGAATTTCCCAGCACCCCAACACAACCTTCAAAAAAATCCCAACTGTTCCAGTTTCTCCATATATACTTTAAATATCTTGTTTTAAGGTAATGTCCACTTTTACTTACCATCATAAACAAAGTAAGTTCCATCTTTGAAGACTACAACAGCAGGTAATTCAGGCAACGTTACATACTGAAAGAGGTGGTTTTCAATTAATCCATGGAAGATTAAAAGATTTTTAAACAAACAAACAAACAAACAAAATCTTGAAATATGGAAATGTAGCCCATGGGGAAAATCTCAAAGTACATTAAAGTGTTTTCTGTCTACATTTACTAAAATAAATTTATCAGCTTCCGCATATTAAAAAGTAACACAACATAAACATATTTTTGAGAGGTAGGTCTCACAAACTGTAAATGAAGCAGGATTTTTACTAGTATCTGCAGTAGCACAAAGAATATTTTATTGGTTGGACATGAACATTAGATAGGAGTTCATAACTTGAAGGTTTTATCAATCATGCTTTCTGTTCCCAAGTTGTGCTGTTGTCACCATACCTGTCATACTGTTACTTCTACTAAAAAGAGAGTTAATATTGTAGAGTAAAATAGTAACATTGATAACATGCCCCACTAAATCGGGGCTATTTCCCGTAGTTCAGGCTAATGGGAATATAAAGACACAGGTTCAGCAGATAGGGCTGCAAATAGCCCTAATTTAGGCAAACAGAACAATGAATGCCTGCATTACCATCCTAAACATGATATTTAGGATGGTCAGCAACATACTCAAAAAAACCTACAAGGTGTAGAAACCTTTCCCTTGGAACTTAAAAGAATCTTACTCAGCTCATGTTTTCAGTAAACTGTCACAGAAGAAATACTGCATCTATGCCTTACTGCTTGCTACCATTCTAAGTTAAAATTCTAATAGTATTTGTGGTTAAGAAAGGACTGTATCATCAGCTTAGTTTTGATGATGACATTGGCTGAACTGTCTAATTTACAGATATGTTTGGGAAACATAAGAACAGTATCATGAGCACGTTTGCAAATGACATGCCTTCTGTAATCATTCTGCATTACCCTCCTTGGAAATAAAAGTAAAAGCAGTAGCTTTATAATGTAACACCTTATATGAATGAGCAAGAAGGTGGTAATTCTAGGTGATGCTTTATTCTCTTATCTGCCCAAAACATAGTTTAGCATCTTTAAAGGGCAAATCAGTCTATATACAGCTTATGGCTTGCAAAAGATGCCTGAAGCTTGGAACAAGATTACCTAAGGTGATGAAACAAAGTCTAACAGTGAATACTGTCATGCAAAGCCTCATTACAACTAGCAACCAGTGATTTTGTAACATTTTTATTTCTTTCCATAGAATATTGCATACCATCACTACTTCAGTATAAATGACATTTGTGTGAAATCACATCCAGTGGGAAAAACAGCTCACTGCTTACATCACTATGATCACAGAATCTCAGAGAGTTCCAGCCTTTTACACTCTTTCCACTGCACGAGTGAACAGTACTCTTCTTGCTCAGCTGGGGCTGAAGTGCAAATAGCAACATTCAAATTGAGGTAGCTTTTGATACACAGCTTCTGGAAATCTAACAATATACTATTTATAATGAGGCCAGTTCTACTTATGATGTTGGAAAATGCAGGAGCCTAAAAAAAATAAGTTATGCTAGTTCTCACCCTGCTAGTCCCAAACTAATTTCAAAGTCATGCATTATCAGGCATGGAGTAGACTTGGGTCCCACTTGGAGATAACAATAAATTAAAAAGCCTCTTAATTTTGCTTCAACACATAAGCAACAACAGTTAGACTAACAATAGTAGTAGCAATTTTTTCCACCCTTGTGACTAACTGTAAATAACTTTCTTGTTACAGAATTCTCCAAAGAGCCACATGAGAATTCTGCAGCCAGTAGATTGGATCAGTTGATCCCTGGGCAGACTAATGTTTTGATCAGCTGTATTGCACAAGGTGAAAATAACTTACCTTTTCACTTACTTCTCTATTAGGGTACCAGTGGTACTCCATGCCACAGACCCCCAAACTAGTTATAAAAGTGGTTGGTGAAAGGGTTGTCAGGAGCAACAAGAGTTTTGCATTGGCTAAAAATCAAAGTATCTACCTTCTTGAGCAGGTTGTACGGTACACGTTGAGTTCTGCATATCTTCTGTTTAATTTTATTAATATGACTGAACAAGTAATTTGGCTAATACAAAGCAATGACAGACTGAAACTTTGTTTGTATTCTTTCCCCAAATACTCAAAAATGATATGTTTCAGTGTAATTAGATTGAAATTTATCAAAGCCAAATATATTGTAAGAAGCAATTTCTGTGCCATCAAAACAGCAAAATTACATATATGAGGACAACTATACCATTTCTGTGGAAATACTAGGAACTGAAACAGCTTACCTCAGGCAGCACATCTTCTGAGGCAGAAAAAAAGTACGTATAAACTATTAGTTCTGAAGCAACTTCAATGTATTTTTCCTGCAAAAATACAAACAATGTTTTTTAATTTCTGAACTTCTAGTAAGCTTCACACGGAAGTTTTGTGACATACGTTATCTTCAAAGAGTAATTACAAAATATAGTTATGACACAAGATTGTAAGAACACTTCAATAAACATAAAAAAAGATGCGTATTTATTACAAGCATGCACTTCAGTCTTTTAGAAGATATTTTAAACTACCTCTGTGACTACCCAAAAAAAGTAAGTTTATTTAATCAAGCTTCAAACCTTTAAAGGAGATTCACCACCAACATACACAAAGAGTACACGATGTCTCTTTTGCACATGCTCAAACATATGCTGGCTAGGAAGTGGCCTGATAAGAGGTCTGGGAGGAGGGAAAAAAGAGAAAGAAAAATCTCAGTTTCTGCAAGCTGCAAAACCCAAACAAATGAAAATCCCCAACAAAATGCCATACAGTTTTTTGTGGTTTTTTTTTTTTTAAAAACTAAATTACCCAATGCAAATTCATTTAGTTTCTCAATCTATTATTTCAGTTTCAGCTGAAAGCAATAAAACTAAAAATCCCCCCAAAATAAACCTGTTATGTTCCTCAAACAGCACACTTAAATTTGAAATTAATATCTTAGTACAAAATGCTGCTATGATGTAAACATGCATGCCATTTACTGGCCACAGAATCACAGATTGGGTTGCATTAGAAGATACCTTCAAAGATCATCTAGTCCAATCCCCCTGCCATGGGCAGGGACATCTTTCACTAGATCAGGTTGCTCAAAGCCTCACCCAACCTGACCTTGAACGCTTCCAGGGATGGGGCATCCACAGCTTCTCTGGGCAACTTGTACCAGTGCCTCACCACCCTTACAGCAAAAAATGTCTTCCTTATGCCCAATCTGAATCTACCCTCTTTTAAGTTTAAAATCTTTGCCCCTTATCCTCTCAGTACAGGCCCTGATAAAAAGCCTCTCTCCGTCTTTCTTATAAGCCCTCTTTATATAGTGAAAGGCCACAACAAGGTCTTCCCAGCCACAGTAAGGTATTAAGTCATTTGAGAGAGAGAATTCCAAATGTAAGCACAACAGTTAGAAAATGTGGTCTTAGAAATAAATAATCCTACAACATTCTGGTAAATTATTAGAGATCACTGATATTCCTAAACTACAGAATTCTGAACAATGATTAATATTATGTACCTATATGAATGCTTCTTAATTATATTTAAGAATGAAGGACAGAAATGTGATTCTTTTTTCTCTCCAAAGATTACCATCTATAACATTTTGAAGCCACAGGCCACTGTAGAGGAGGAAAAAGCCAACAGAAATTGTTATGAACAATTCTATAAAAGCAATTTCCTTATGTTGCCAATTGCCGCAACTTTTGGTGGATAAGCATATATTAAACTAATATCTATAAGATAACTTTTGAGTATTAAACAGATTCTGCCTTAGTAATGATGTCTATCTATCTACCAACATTTAGGTCAGTATTCTTGTTTCTGGCTTCCATGAGTTTCATTTGTTCATAGTTTCCGCTACTTTGAAAAGCCCTTAGTTCTTGCACTGTAAAGAAGGGATTGTGACTAGCCAGTCTCTACTTTCTCTGTGCCACTCACCACCAGTCTCACATGCAACCACACGTATAGTACATATTCTAGTTTTTAACTTCGTGTCAATGTCTTGTTCTTTTTTAAATAGATTTAATTTTTGGCCAACCTTAAAACCATTCAGAATTATTAAGTCACCAGAACCAGTCTCACAGAAGAGTAGACTTACCCTGCCACTCTATTAGCAAATTCAATTATATCATCTTTGGTTCTAGGTCCTCTATAGTTGTATGCCAAGTCACCTTTTAAGCTAAAGAAATAGGGAAAACAAAAAAAAGAACAGAATTGAAAACAACTAAACTATATCTGCAAATGAAGATTGAGTAATTCTACGTGTTTATTACAGTCGCCTTTTAGCAAGTGATAAGCAAGATCATTTTTCAAATAGTCAGATAAAAGAAGTGGTCAGCAGAATGTAAAACTCAATAATGCAATACAATGCAATTAGGGACTAAAAACTTATTTACACATCATCTGATTTACTGACTTTTAAAAATAATTAAACCTCTTTCACAATTATTTTTTCCTAGTGCACGGAAGTAATTTACTTTGTAAACACACAGATCATTTGGAACATTTGCTTATGACCACATAAAAAACCCCACATGCCCAAACCAAATTCCAAACATTCAGCATTTATGCCACTTAGGGATTAGTCCTTTTAAAAGACAAACATATAAACTTCTTTAATGCTTTTTTATCATTGAAAAGTATCAAATGACCTGCAAAACCTTCTGAATTTACATTTTAAATTAAGCTTCCATGAAGTGTTGGTCAGTTCACTGTACTCTGCTGACAGGGGATGTAGCACACTTGCATTATAAGAATAATCAAGGAAGTTTTACTAATTCTAACAGGCTTTTTCTGAATCCATATAGGTTTAGGAAACTCACAGGAAAAAAGTAATCATAAACCCAATCTTCTATGCCTCTATATGCCAATAAAGTTTTTCATCCTTAAAGATTAATAAACTGAACATCTCTGCCACCTTTTTGAGAAAACTAACTTGACAAGATTTATTACATATTGTGAATACTCTTTGCTTAAGCAATAACCTGCTAACAAACCCAGTATGTTCACAGTAAAAAGTACATAAGCAAGTACATATAGTATCATTATGGACTGGTATTTTCCTGTAAATTTTGTCCTCCATTGATTTTTCTTTTTTAATTACATGAAGAAAAAAATCTACATATACTTCTCTTGTCAAACAACTGCTCTCACACTTCACCCTATATAGTAACCACTACGGTCATTTACATAAGATTTTCAGGTACACTGAAAAGTAACTAAAAACAAAAAACGCAATCAGCAACTCACAAAAACTTAACAGGAAGACTCAGGTATGCACTTACGGCCTGAATCACTCTAAAGGTGTCAGATCAATTGGTGCATGAAATTCCTTTTTATAGTAATAATTTAAAATATATATATTTATATACATACACTTTTACAAAGTTGCATAGAAAACAGCAGTTAAATGAATTCCAAATTTGCTAACGTGCCTTTAAGAATTGTTTCTAAATAAGATGCTTGATATTACTGAATTTCAAAGCAAAACAGTCCAGCAGAAATCAAAGACAATGTCAAAACAAGATGGTGGAGTACTTTTGTTTGGTTTGTGTTTTAGGGCTTTTTCGTGGTTCATTTGTTTGGGATTTTTAAGTAGAGAGGACTATTTTTTTAACTGTCATAAAATCAGTGGTAGGATACATAACTGTTCAAAACTCAGCGGGAAGCATCAACTTACAGCTTAATTGTTGGATAGCCTCGCACACCAAATTCAGATGCAATACCTGAAAGAAATGTGTTAATGCCAAAGTGAACCAAGACTTTCTTGCTCTCCTACCTTAATCTTTAAACATAGTTTACTATTCAAGCCACATAAATAAATGAAAAACCTACCACTTAGTTCAGTATGAATTATTTTACTTGCTTTCAAGCAGCTGCTGTTATGAAGCTATATCATTAAATTTTGGACCTCTTTCAGAGGTACTGCAGGGTCCCATTGTAGGCTCTCAATTCATATGCCACAAGTCAAATGGCATGAGAATCCTCTAAATAGACATGCTTGGTCAGTTTTCACCAAAAGGTAGTATGCATTTAATATGCATATACAATTGGCTGAAAGTATCAGCGGCAAGAATTAAGCATCATGCATGTAGAGTTGTAAACACTAATGCTTAAAAGAAATATAAAAGACAATTAACTACTCGTACTACAGTAATGGGTAACAACAGAAGTGCAGTATCATACTGGAGTAGTTACAAAAAAGTCAGTTTTTAAAGCATATTCTGCAGAGATAAATGTCTACAGTCATCAACTTCACCAGAAATAGACACTTTCTACGCAATCAGTTACTTACCTGCTGCTTACTAAAGTGGTAAAAAGACAATTGCAGAACTTTTTTCCCCTACCTCATGTTTGTTTAAAACCTTATATTTTGCTCCCATCAATTAGAGGAGTACAATTTGCAACCACCCTTCCAGTTGTGAGCATAGCAATTGCCACCTTAAACTACACTTTCCAGTTAATTCAGTGTTTTCCAAAAGTTAAACTAAGTAGTCTTCAAAAAAGGCTAAAATTCTGACAACGCTTGTGCAGTTCCCTACTGAAAAACAACCCCTGCACTCAAAATGCACCAAGATTCAATACTTTTAACATAAACATTCTGAAGCTACCAACCACATGCCAGAGCAGCAGATGTGGGAGAACCTGTGTGCAGGGCTCTGAATAACAGTTTAGAAATTGTGACCCTAAGGCTGCTTGCCTGGATCAAGACCATAATTGCACAGAACTAAAAATAAATCTACCGGCATCTTAGTCAAAGGAGATTGATCTAAGAAGTACGCATACTAGGATGAATTTGATACTGATCCTTTTCTCTCATAGCTGTACTACATAGAACTAGAATGCATTAAAATGTGTATTAGAACATTCAATCACAAGACCTATTGACAGGTAGTTAATTTCTCTTTGTAGAACTCTTGAGCACAGTCAGGAGAACTACAAAATAGACACTTTTTAGTTTTATTTTTTTTAAACATCCCAAACATGGAGATTACTAAAATCCTCTCAACATCATGGAAGTGACTTATTTACATCATCACCTCCACTTGTTGATATGAAGAATGCAGAATAGGCAAACAGCAGCAATTATGCTAGCTCCCAGGTGTGACATATTTCTACTTTGATCCCATTCAGTGGACTTCTGAGGCTAACCCCCATGAAAATTCAACTGATACCACACCAGGTGACTGTTCTGTTGATGTAACTGCTGTATCCTCTTTCCACACAGCTACCAGAGGCAACGCTTATTGGATGCTTTATATGTTCAGCTGTGATCTCACCTCTCTGATGACAAGCTACCCAAAGTTCTGATTCTTCACACTACTTCAGATTCCTATTAGGAACACAAACTGTGCAGAGCCCACTATTCATGTTCCTTCCCAGTTACACATGTGTGCCCAGCTGCATTTTCTTCTGATGTTCTCAAGATTGAATTACTTTGATTTCAGAGAATCTTTAGATTGGGAAGACATTAAGCAGAGTTAACTGAGCTTTTCATATCCAGATGTTGTAAAATTTCCATTTTCAAAATAAAAGCATGAAACCATTTCAAAAGATTTATCAGACTCTATTCTTCATAAAACTAGTAACAAATCTGAGAAGAAAAATATTTCCAGGGCACAAAGATACCCTTGCAGTTTGTAGTAATTTTGAAAAAAGCAAAACTGAATTTTAGAACAAAACCAACATGCCAATTCTGTTCTAGGTAGCAAATACAAAAATTTAGTATCAGGATGCCAGAATATTTCAAGGTAAGAGTTTATACAATTTGTATGATTTAAAATTTTATATAGATGACTGGAATGTTAGAGATCTACCAAATGTATTCCTAATTTTGAAGTTACCTGGTTGCATGATCTTGAAACTTTTCATTCTCCAGACTTATTTTGCTTTAGCAAATAAGTATCTTTAAGATGAAACATGAGGTCAAATTTATGTGGTTTTACAAAAATAACTACATACAATAAATTGGTGTTTGAGACAAGATCATTTTGATCTCAAAAGACCAAACTCTGCCATATGTAGGCACAGAAAAACTGGAATATCACAGGAAAAAAGTATTCTGCATAATATTTTATGTAAATATAACAATCCTGAAAAATCAGGTTTAATGGTATTAACTAAAAACATTACATGTATTAATAGAGTTTCATTACATACAGATCTTACTTGGGCCTCACTGCTCCCTATGCCTTCCCTCTTAAATATCCTCCTGGTTCTACATACTTTTAAGTGAAATGACAATAAACAAGCACACTAAAACTAAGAAAATACTGTTAAGCATGCAACAATCCTCTCATATCTACCCAAACCACTTCTCTAAATACCTAAAGTTTTGGGTTTTCTCCAAAAAGGTCAGTACATATGAAAGGCATCATCAAAAAAGAAAGCATTAAAATAGCTGAAATTGGTTCTTCAAGAAGACATTTACAGAGAAACACGGGGAGAAATTGGCTCAGCACTGATGTAATGACTTCAGTGATTTCAGCAGGCTTTTGGTGTAATGTCTTAAGGACTGATTACCTGAAAAGAATAATAGCAAGAACACAAGTATAATTGTTGTACAAGTTCAAGGAACCTAAAATTGGATGCTGTCAAGACACGCACCACAAAGATGCTTGTATAATGGTACTCTAAGAAGCCTATCAAAAGTGGATCTTTGAAAAGCTTTTACCTTCCATTTGTCAGGAAGAACTCCCTACATAAGCAGAAACAAGTGTGATAAAAAATGCATACTACAGCATGTTGTCACTTTTAGAAATAAAAAGATCAGGAAATTGTTATCCAATGACTGTTTGCAAACATTTGTTATGACACAGAAGAGAAGAATGACTTAATGAAAAAAATTAAGAACAGTTTCAAAACAGAGGCTCTCATGAAATTACCCCTAGCCAAACCATACTTACTAGAAAAGGAAGTTGCATCCATCTTCCCAACTTTTACTGGAGAGCCCATGTTTTTCATTTCTATACCCACTTCATTCCAGACAGGCTCCAGTTTCTTGCAGTGGCCACACCAAGGTGCATAAAACTGAGAAGCAAATGCATTTGCATTAAAAAAAAAAAAAAAAAAAAAAAAGGAAAAAAAAAAGAGAGAGAGAAGTTAATGAAGATAAATAATTAAGAGAAGTTGATTCTATGATTAACCCCCAAATATATCAGCAAGGCTTATTTTCCAGTCATGGTGAGATCTCAGTCTTAATAAAACTGCAAGTTAATTACAATGCTGGAGTGACAGAGCTTTTATGATTTGGTGCTACTTTTAATGTGAAAGCACAAGTTTGAAAAGAATACATTCAACCGCTGTACTATTATACCATTTCTTATTTAAAAATAGACTGTGTGGTAACTTTTTTTTTTTAAAAATCTCTTTTTTTAAAAGTTAGAAGATCACGTAATTGATCTACCCAGGAATATGAATTTATTTGCCAATAGGGGAACACTATTCTTCGAAAGGAAAGGCAATATATATATATTGCCCTCTGGATTCCAGTTTTTCAGCAACTACTTTTATACAAGCACACTGTAAAATTGATCCCATTTGCTCAGGGCCAACAACAGCTCAGGGCTGCAACACCTCAGTGAAATTAATAGGGAAGATACCACTATTTTGGTATAACAAGATCAGGTTGCAACTTGACAAAGTTGGATTTTGTTTTCCTATACATTACTGATCAATTCTGAATCTGCATATATAGTTTTCCCCATTCAAAAATCACAAATCTGAATTATACAATTTGGGAATTACAGTTTATATTTGGGTGAGCTAAAAAGAATTTTATCTCATTCCCAAACAAGCTCAATCTTTTAAATAATTCCTTGAAATAAGAAGCACTGAATCTTTCCATATGTTAGAAAAGCAAAAGAAACCTCTCATATATTTGATGTTGTAGTGCTAAATGTCTAGAACACAAATTAGCTGGTGTAACTAAAGAATGGAACTAAAAATTCTGAACAGAGATTATCACCTCCTGACTCTGAGTGTTACGTAATCTGCTTTCCTTTTTTAAGGACTGTAAAACACAGGATGAAGCATCCTGTCTGCATCCAGTACTCAGTCTAATTCCTGGTTCATCCTGAACACAGACAGATTGCTTATCCATCCTGTCAGAAGAATTACTATCGTGTCATTTTTCCAGCACCATGTACAAGCAATTTTCCAAATGATGAAGCAGCCTTACTACAGAGTGTAGCATTGTACATTTTGTGTTTTGATTTCCACTAGCAGGTCTTCCCATTTTTCTCATATACTCACATCTACGAGCCAAATATCATCTTTACGGTTTTCTTTAAACCTAGGAGGGGAAAAAAATGAAATCAGTATATGATATATTTGAAAATAAGTGAAGCGCATGTATGAAACAGGCAAAGTCTACAATTAAGTTGGTATAAACTATAGACACAAGAATTCTGTTTTGTTTCTTTCTTTGAGGGTGGGGGGAAGGAGGAAATAGTTATTTTTCAGTATTAAGATTGCCCCCGCACAAGAAATTACATACTCAGTTGTACCAATTAGGTTTCTATAACTATTTGCCAAGACAAAAAAAAAAAACCAAACCAGAAAAACAGTAAGAAATCAGAAAACACACCAAAACACACAAAAGATATTTGATTAGGATATGTAATCTAAGGGGAAGAAGTATATTGCAGCTGTTCTAGTTATATTAAATACTGTTGTTGACTGTTTAGAACATGTTGCATTTTTATAGATCAGCTGGTACAGACTCTTTAGAGCATTGGTTTACACTGTTAATCTTAGCCTTACTGAATGTAGACTAACTAAATTATGTTTACTGTTAACATGCAAAGCAATTTTAATTCAACCTTCTTTAACATTTTACTATAGGTGTGTCAGTTTTTGTTTTTATCAAAGGTGCACGCAAGAAACCAACTTATTGGAATAAAAATATTCAAGTTATTGATAAAAACCAGAGATACACAGGTACTACTGAATACTCTTAATGCTAGAAAAATAACATCTTAATGAACTGACTAGCTTTACTAACTGTAAATTTGTCACTAAATGCTAAAACCTCCAAAACAAAAATAGAACATGATAAATCAAAGTTCCTCATTACCTCTTGAAATGTTCCCTACACATTTCACTGAACTGTTGTCACTACAAGATCATAGAAATTATCACATTACTTAACTATTTCTATGTTGAGAATTAAATAAGCCAGAATTTTAATGTAAGGTTTAGTTTTGTAAAAGATAGGCTTCGTAAAAGTGACTAGAACTGGGAATAATGTCACGTGCTATAAAATACATTACACACATTCGTGCTGTACCACTCTTATTGTGAAAGGAGATGAATATATATATATATAATTACTCAGTAAGTGTGTGATCTGCACTCCAAGTTAAGATCCAATTAATAAAAGTTATAGCCCAACTTTTCAACTCCCAATATGCAGCATGCCTATAAATGGCTCATAGGTGGCAAACAGAATCAGAGAACATTTATTATATTTCATTTAAAGTTGAACAAACCTGTAATGGTCCATAATGGTTTTGAAGAAATACTAATGCTGATGCTGGCCTACTCTTTGAAAGAAATAATTCAGAAATCATGAATATAATCTAATTACAGCACTGAGTATTTTAAACTTAGAATTGCAGCATTTCACTGGTAATTTCAAGCCTTTTTTGTTTTATTGACAGCATACCAAGGTTGCAATTCTTGTACAGCAGAAAAGGTATTTGCAGTGACTAACATAAAACTGCTACAGGAAAGCAGCATTTTTAAGTCACAAAATTGCTTAGTTGACCACCTCACTAAAAATTTACTTCACCACCCTAAGTGCTACAGAACTAATGAAAGAACTAGCTAGAGTCTAGTGCCTCTTGAGAATGCTAATGAAGCTCCAGCTAACTTCCAATTACAATGTCAAACAATTCGTTATGATGCAAAAGGCAGAAAGCAGCTACTGAATCATCAGATCCTGGGCCGTGCTTCAATTTAGAGTACCACCCTTGGCTTGTAAAAGAATGTACAATGAAATGTTCTCCTCCCCCTGACACAGTATGACTGTTATGAGAGATTGCAGAGAGCATTAAAGCACTGAGAAAGGTAGACTGAAATCTTGCAAAACCAGTAGACATCAAGGAAAAGAGGGAAAGAAAGGAAATGTCTGGAGGCAGAACATTTTTCAATGGAATTTAACAACTTTAGCCTAAGATACTGTAAAAAATACTGTAGTTCTTACAATAACAAATTTCAATCTTTACCACTCATTTACAAGCGCCTATTTAATCAACTTCCACAGAAACCAATATATGAAGAGTGAAAAAAGCCAACTATCTGAACTCATTCTAGTTTTGGTAATGTCAAAGACTGAACTATTAGACAGTTTCAAGAAAGTTCAACATACTGTTGAAGAAAAATGGAAATCTCTGTACAAATGGGTATTTAAGCATTTTCTGAAGGTGCTGTTTCTAGGCCCTGTAAATACATTTCCAAGCGCAAAATTTCAGTCTTTTTTTAACTGTCCTATGCAATCCTCTCTCTGTCAGCTGACACAGGCACAATCATACTGGTGGAAAAATGACACAGGTGTTGCATATCCTTGAATCAAAATTATTTGCTCAAATACATACAACTTCCCAACATTTGGCACTACATGATCAAATGTTGCCTCAACCTCCACTTAATCCATGCACCCCACTTAATCGTTAACGGTTAAAAGAAACCAGTGTGAAGCAAAACTGAAGACCAAGGCCACAATTCCAATGGCCTTAAACTAGTCCAGCTGCTGTTTCTATTCTTCCCCATCTCCCTTCTCACCCCCCGGCACTATTTCTGATGCTTCTGTTCCTGAGTTGAGCCACCAATGCAACCTCGCAGACAGAAAAATATTTCCCTTTTTAGTCAGGTTACTTATCTGCTTCATTATCACACTGGAACAAGTCACCAAATATTACAAGATGAGTACTGATCTGAGGCAGCCAGCAGTTCGATCAGCACAAGCTGATAGGAACCACAGCTCTTATTCTGCATCCCTTCCACAGCCCAGTTGGGTGATGCTGGGTAACCTGCATCTCTGTTAGTTCTTCTTTGCTACTTGTTTTCCTATATCCTGTAAGCTTGGGAAAGGGACCTGCACCTTGTGCTAGTAGGCATTGTTTGCAACTACCAAAATTCAAATAAAACCCAAAGTTTTCAGCAACAGCAAAAACTCCATGATTTTTAAGCATCTATAAAATAGAAAACTTGAAACTTTCACCAGTCACTGCTCCCAATTTTTTTTAAACTGTTTTCCTGACCTTCTTCACCATTTGCCAATTAGCTAAAAAAAAAAAAAAAAAAAAAACAACCCACAACCTATCCTGAACAAATCCCCATTTAATTTTTACTCCCAACTACAAATACAGACTTCTGTATATTTTGTAGTTGAAAAATCCAAGTATTCTAAACCAGGATTTTCTTTTATCAGCTATTTCAAAAAAGTTATGTGACTACAGAATTATGCTTCTTCACTCCAAAACAGCAATTACATTTAAATTTATACCTCTGGAAACATAATATGGGAACATGATAGGGGAGCACAGATACACTCTATTTTATTCACTTAGCCTCTTTATCTTCAGTCCTTGAAAATATGAGGCATGTTTCAAAAATAAGCTTTGAAAATCAAGTCCAAGCAGTTTCTGTGCTTTGGATGCTTTTTTACAACACTTCAAACACCAGTCAGAGATGCTGATTTATCTCTCTTCAGTACCCCTTCCATACATTCTCATTCTCTCCCCCATAATTCCACTGTACCTCATTTGATCCTATGATTATCTGGTCTAGCTGAATAAGCAATATGGTAAAAAAGTGAATGGTTTTCTGACTTTTTAGCTTTATGATGCATTTTATCATGGATTGAACCCTCATGAAAATATCACCTTCGACTGGCTTAAATTTATCATAAAGCAGCCACCTAACACCACCTTCTCCTCCCCTACCAGACAGTATTTTCTATACCTTCTATTTCAATTATAATAATTGTTCTCCGTTGTAGCACTTTACATCAACCAGCTGATCTGACAAAAACAAAAATAATTTCATTTTTGAAAAGCTAGTTTTTATTAGAAACAGCACGTATGTAGCCATCAAACTGCTAAAGCAAGGCAGTACACGAACAATGACACTACATAACCAAGTTAAGGGCAGGACTACCCATTTCAACACCTCCAGAGTCTCAGGGCTAAATCTGTTGTAAAAGCACATTTTTACACCGGAATATAATTGGGACTTCAAGCAGCCATGAACTCGTCCTGCAGGCCTCCTTCTCTCTTCCATTTCTGGCCATGCATGAATGCACTTATACTCGTTCTTCCAACTCCCTGTGCCAGCTACGCAGCAAACCCTACTGAAGAATTTCGTCAAGCACAATCAGCTTTTAATTGGGGCAGGCTTCAATCTACCAATACTTTTACTCTACCGAAAAGAAAGAAAGAGCAAGGAAGCCTGAGAACATTTTTGGCAACAGCACCCATAATAACAGCTTTTAAAAAAATCGCAAAATTAAAGTGTTCCTCAGCTTCATTAAATTGCACCTACTTAATACAGGCCACAATCTTTCTGCCATTCCTGCTAAGAAAAAGACAAACTTTTCCAGTGCAGTTTTCTTGACAACCACACTCTGCACGAAGCTGTGTGTCCTGGATCATCCCCCCCGCAAAAAGAAAAACAATAGTCAATAAGGTAAGGCACCCCGGTACTTACGACTCATCTAGATCCTCCACAAAACCGGCACCTGATGCCACCGCATGTGCAACCACTGCGAGGTTAAGAAAAAGGGTACCGTGACTGATCTCCAAACCAAACCTGGGGTGCTCACCCACGCCAGCTGACAGGCTTACCGCCAGCGCACCTTCCCCCCCCTCCTCTGCCCTCCAACCCCCTCCCACAGCCCCAGCCTTCCCCGCTGCCCCGCATCGCCCGCCCGCGGCAGCGCTGCCCGCTGCTCCCCTCGGCCCTTCTCCCCCCTCCGAACTCCACCGCTTTTCCTCCCCTCCGCCCGACCAGGCCGCAGCCGGGAGCCCGAAGCGGCTGGCGGCCGCCCGGCCGTTACCTGCCGCCCAGAGGAGCCACCGCCGCCGCCTGCCCGCCGCTGCCATCTTGACAGGAGCCCCGGCGCGGCCGGAAGGGGAAGCGGCGCGCGGCGGCGTCGACCTTTCCCCCAGCTGCGCAGGCGCGGGGGTCGCGGGCGGCCGTTGCGGGTCCGTTCCCGCGCGCGGGAATGCGGAGGCGGCGGTTCTGCCTGAGGGGAGTAACGGCAGCCACGGGCCGGCCCGGCAGCGGCGGCGTGCCCCGCGCACACCCCGGGTCTCTGCGCCGCCGAAGGGCGCCCTCGGAGGCGGGGGGGGGTGGGCAGTTGTGACACCCTGACACGGTGACGGGACGCGGCGTGGCTGGACGTTGTCATCTTCCCGCTGGTTTCCAGAGTTGGGGCCCGCCAGACTCTCTCATTCAGTAAAATCAATGCTCTGATTCCTTGGAACGTGAGTTTCGGCAGAAAAACGTGTACCACCTGTCTCGTTGCCAGCTGTCTTCCATGGATAGAGCTCATCCCGTACCACTTGATGCTGCTGCTGTGTCAGCAACCCTCCTTTAGCACGTTTGTGAAAAACAGGGGCTTGCTCCCTGCTGCCTAACATCCGTATCATTCTCTTCAGCTTTCCTCATTCTTTCAAACCTGTTGCAGTCTTTCCTATCTTCAACTAGCTTGTCTTTCTTCCAGTACAGATCTGCAGGTCCTGGAAGGGCAAGTAATCCAGCTGAGAAACCGTTTTTTAAAAAGTTCAGTTAAAGCAGGTCTGGGACTATTCAGCCTGGAGAAGAGAAGGCTCAGGGGGATCTTACTAAGGTGTACAAGTACCTGAAGGGAGGGTATAAGGAAGATGAAGCCAGGCTCTTTTCAGTGGTGCCTGGTGATAGGACCGGAGGCATTGGCCACACAGTGAAACACAGGAGGTTCCCTCTGAACTTTAGGAACACTGCTTTAGTGTGAGGGTGACCAAGCACTGCCCACCAGTCTCCCACCTTGGAGATAATTCAAAAGCCACTTGGACACAGTCCTGAACAACCGCCTGTGGGTGACCCTGCTTGGGCAGGGGGTTGGACCAGATGACCTCCAGAGGTCCCTTCCAACCTCAACCATTCTGTGATTCCATAATCTGTTCCTTTTCAGTTTTGATTCTTTCAGTACAAGTTCTTACATACACCTTTCTCCCCTATACTGGAGTTACTTTCCTCAGCTGTACTTGCAAATGTTTGAGTCCTTTGTTGGAGAAGGATAGATTCTTTCCAGTGACAATTCAGTTCCTCTGACTTCAGTGTTCAAGTCTCTTCTAACAATAGGGTCTGCAAGCAGCAAACATTGCAGTTGCCTCACTTTTGGGCTGCTCTGTGTGTGTGTATGTGTGCACGCATGCGTGTATCTATACGTATGTAGATACACGTTCTCCTTCTCTAGCAATAAAAATGAACTGGCTATTCATTACCTTCCTCACTAGCCCATACCTGGCCTGGTGAGGACCTCCCCTTCACTTAATGCTTTTTGGGTGTATATGTTGGATTCATCAAATAATCTCGAGTTGTCCAGCACTTTGGAAAAGCCAACCACCATATCACAGGTTTAATGGCTGAGAAATAGGTCAAGACCTGAGAGTGTATGCCATGGCTCACATTAGAATTCAAAAGTATCTGACTCTGGCCTCTGGTAGATGCATCTTTTTCTTACCTGTGTTTCACTGAAAGATTATGCAGTATTACACATCTTGATAAGACTATTTAACTTCTTTTTTCTCCTCCCCCTGCCCCCATCAATAGGAGAGCTAATAAGTTGCTAACATCTGTATTGGATAAACTATGAGAACTATTCACTGAATACAGAGAATTTGTTCCACAGCATTTCACTTGCTGTATACCACAGTTAGCTAAGTGGTATTTGTATGCCTGACCAAATGAGAGCTGGCATCTGTTTTGATCCTAATCTAGCTGCTGTCTAGACTGAGACAATGGAAACAATTTACCCCATCAATCCTTTAGTGGAAAATCCATATGGGAGAAAATGGGAATAGACAAGTAACTGTTAAATTGGTATAATCCTCTTCTCTTACTCAGACAGTTCATGGTTGGCGTTAAATAACTTTTAAAGTGAAAGGAACATTTTATATAGTTTTGTATAGATTTGAATAAAGCTATTTGCACATCCTTTAAGTCCTGTTAGTCAGCACTGAAGTTTATTCTCTCAGCAAATAATGGAATATGATTGTTCTAACTTTTGCATTTTGCGAGCCAAAGTCATCTTCTGCAAACCTGTACACTATTCTTGAACGATACTATTTTGAAATTGAAGGAGACACTGTTTATTTACACCTTTGTAACTAAATTTATGTACACCCACATACACAACACTGTGCTATATTTATTTATACAATTTATAGTGCAGCTTTACTGCCTAAAATGCAATATGCATGTAAAAGATAGCTCTTGCACTGAAGCCAAGCCACAAAGTATCATGGGAAAAGCACGTGACATGCAAAAGACATAAATAAGATAATGATAGATGTGGTCCAGAGAAATCTCATGGGGGTTTTGTGTTTGTGTTATTTCTACTATGAACATTTCATTAAAAAAAATATATGGGATTAATAGATTACTACTAATAGATTGCTAAACTCATTGGAGTTTCATGTAAGAAAGATAATTAGAGAAGAAAAGGGATGACTTTGGTAAATGAACTGAGCAGGAGGTATGAAAAAAAAAAAAGACAGAGAAGGGTAAGAAGCAAACAGCACAGAGAATACTGTTGAAATCCTGGGAGGGACTGCAGGAAAAAGTGGGAATTGCAGGGAGATCATCAATCAGTGAAACATCGGAAATTTAAAAGACAAATTCACGTATAAGGTTTCAAAGGCTCCTTGCAATCCATATTGTGTAGGAAGATTTCATGGTCCTGCTGCTGTCCCAGATAGTTCTTGTTTTGAACCTAATAGATGGGGAGGTTCAACAAAGACAAGATACAAGCTTTGCCTCGTGGCCTGCTGAAGGCTGCTTTTCAGAGCTTTTTTGCTGTTGCAAGATTTCCAGTCTGTTTGTGCAGTTTTTCTGCTCTTCTTGCCCTGTGTGAAAGGCCGGGAAAAGGACTTATCTGTAACGCTGTCTAAATTGTACAGTGTGGACTTATTTTTACTGGAATGTGTGGAATTTTGCCTCAACAGAAATAATCTCTTCCAAATAAATTCCTGTCTAAGATTCGTTAACATTGTAAACAGAATAGCAAGGTTGGTTTTGATACACATAGGCATAAATAAAATACTTAGAATATTAAAGTTCTTTGTGCACATCTTTATTATTATACAGTCAACAGTGTGTCTGTGACACCATGCTGAAGGAGACTTACCAGCACTGACCAGCCAGGCATGAAACGTCATAGGGAAGGGTCAGCCTAAAAGCGCAGAGAGAGGATGGAAGAGTGGAAAGAAAGAAAAGAAAGATGGGGAAAAAAAGAGGAAAGAACACAAAATGAGAGCTTGGACAGGAAAAAGAGGCATAGAAGGAGGTGGAAGAGCATGGACGAAGTTTTGGAGCTGGATTTGGTGGTGAGATGATAAGGCAACCTACATCTAGAGCTTATGATAGGGAGGAAAGAAGTTACGAAAAGCCAAGAAGCTGAGGTGCTGAAGAGAGAACGGGTTCTATCTAATGAAGAAGGCAAACCAAGAAATTCACGTGCCTTCTAATTTTGCCACCAGTAGTATGTCTCGATGATGCTACTATTTGGGGGCATATTTTACTGCTTGTCTTATATAAATTTTACTGTATATTTTGACTTCATTGTATATTATTTACTAAATATATTTGCTATTATAGAACATGAAACATGTAAAAATCAAAATGAAGTTTACAAAATGCTATTTCTGAACGTTTACACAAAGTTTTTATACAAAATGTTTTCCAGCTATTCATGTTTTCCTTGCTGTTATGTGAAATCTGAGAATGTGTGGAAAAATATATATTTTAATTTTAGTAGAAGTAGTCCCAGAATTACCTTAGTAATTTCAAAATTAGAAGAGATTTCTTTTTGAAAGTATAGAAAAATATGTTTCCTATTACTTAATAAGGTACAGGTGTTCCGTACATTGAGAATATTCACCTCCTTGGTATTTATCTTTTATCAAACAGTTAAGATTACAGTGCTCGCAGTTAAGAACTGCTGTCAAAGACACATTAAGCAAAACAAAAATCTAAATAAATACTACTCAAGTAGCTTTTAACATAAACCAGATAGACTGTAGCAGTGAAGGGGAAGGGAGGATGTGTACTTTAGTTTGAAAGTGGTAAGTGCACATTTCTGAGCAAACACTTCTTTTTGTTATTACGTTTTTACAAAACACACTCATGCACTCTCAAACCTACATGCCAGCTATACAAGTGTTTGCCTTCATGTGTAATACAAGTACTATTACAAACAAGAATATCAGCCACTGTATCATTCAGTATTGAATTTTGTAATAGGCACTATGCAAAGTTATGCTGCTATAAATAGTTTATATTAGTGCTGTTTATTGCTCTTCCATTACAGGAATAAGCTGTACTGATATGTAGTATCTTCCTGTAGTGACTGCACCTATGATAGCAGGCTTGTACCACTTGAACTGTGTCAGTACCTTCCTATAGATACAGCCTAAGCCTGTGTCATAAAATGAACTAAACCAGTTATAAGGTTATCATTAATCATAGTTAAATTCAAAGTAGTGATAAACTTGTAGTGAAATAACTTCATGTCTAATTAGAAGAACAGATAATTGCACGTGTTCTGGTACCCTTTGGGGATTTTTTCACATACTTTGCATGAGAATGCTTGCAGTTTTTGCAAGGTGCAACATGACTTAGAATCTGAATTAAAAACATAATTGTGATGGCATCAATACTGTTGACACTGGCAGCAGAATTTGGCTGATCTTGTATTAACATTTCACCTTTCCATATAATTTTAGTTTTCAGAACAGCTTGAACTCATCCTTAGAGGGCTTTGAATTTTTTTTAAACATTGCATTTTTACATTCCTTTTACTACAGAGACACCTGGTGGTCTTTGGGTGTATTTCCAAAATAACATTTTCCTTTTTTTATCTGGGTTTACTTTAAAGTTTGCTTTATCATTTATAATATATCACTTATATTTATATCCTCCTACATTATGGTACTACATAATTTGAAAATTAAATTGAGAACATTTACATATTATCCAGTATGTACCAGATATTGATTCTCATGGTTGATCGTGGGTATTTTTCTTGCATCTTTCTTATCAGACCTATATGGAGGAGAGATTTGGGCCTATTATGGGCTAAGTGAAGTAAAAATACATTTCTTCCAAAATTTAATGTTAGAATAATCAGTATTTGGTTTTCATGTTTTCGGTATTCAGTTTATGTGTTTTGTTTCTGATTTGTCTGTTTTAAGAGATTGAAATGATGACCAAAAAGTTACATCAGAAGCAGTTTAGTGTCCAGATCAACATGTTAGTACATAAAGGAAGTGGTTTCTGCACTAGAAGCGCAAGAATAGGACTATGCTACCGTAGAAAAATTTTAATAATACTCCGTGCATATCACATTTTATAAATAATAGGTAATTGCACAGCATAATAGGTAATTACATGGGATACTAATGTTAGATCTCTTCTCACACCATGCCCAGACTGTCAGGCAGACAGTGTCAATCAGATCCTGAAGCAACAGCCTCTGGTGTTACAGCAGCTTCTTCCAGTTTCCATCCCTGTAGCCATCCTGCCACAGCAGCTCTCAACACCCACCCACAGCAGGGACCTGTTTGCACAGCTCCAGCAGATTCATGACCTCCTCGTAACGCAGCTGGGCATAACCATAAGCAACTGCAAGCAGGTGGATAGGCGCTGTTGTCCAGCCATGGCCTTAACCAGCAGCGAGGTTTGGCTTTTAGGTAAAAAAAAATCCCCATCCTCTCTTTCTCTGTGGCATGTACTCCAAAGCAAGTTTTAAATGATAGGTATCTGTATTTTACACAGGGTGGGGGTGGGTGGGAGTCAAACTGAATTTTTGCAGCTAAAATGAATGCTATTCGCTTCAAGGAATACAAGTAACATAGGAACATTCTTACCCAAATTTAGAATGCGGTTTTACAGCTTTTACCTTAGTGAAACAAAATTGGCATTGCAGTTATTTTTATTGGAAATTATCTTTGTGGGTTGGTTTTGGGCTTTTTTTCATTTGGCAGTTATCAGACCTGTGCCCATGATGTCATTTGTCAGTCTTTAAGGGCTAATTAACACAGTCTCTTTTTTTTTTTTTTTTTTAATTAAGAAAAGTTTACAGACACTTTGAAGTGATTTTTTTGCAATGCTTACAATTGCACTTCAGTTGAGGAGTGGTTTTCACATCTGAATTTCTATTATGCTTAGTACAGTGATTTTCTGTATGTTGCAACACTGATTTGATATAGTTAGAAACTCCAAGAGAATAATTCAGGCAAAAGAAATGTATGCAACTCTAGGGAGCTGTCCTATGCAAGATCTGTATTTAGTTTTATTATACTTTAATTTTCACTCCTCTGCTGGCTGCCAGAAAACTTGCCCATCACTCTGACTATAGGAACTAGAACAGATTCATGGTATTTTTGGGAGATCCAGAGGAAATGTAAAGAGTTACTCAACAGTATTTTCTCCCCAACTTAGCCACATCATTTCCTAGCAAAAATATTCAGCATATAGGAGGAAAGAACAAGAAAACAAAAGAAAATATGCTTTAAATTAACGTTAGTTAACAAGCTGGTGGTGTAACTTAAGTCAAAACACATTAGTAATAGTGTAGTCAGATAAATTTAGAAGTATTCTTGGTGTGCAGCAGATGCTACCTTGCAAATAGGAACCTTGTAGTTGGAGTCAGTAGACAGGCAGAAAGTTGAAATGACACATGGACAAAGTTATTAGTGAATTCTTAAGGACCTAATTCACAGTAACTAAAACAAAGTTTACTTGTACATCTCGGTGATTTTTAGACCTGGCCTAGAAAACTGAATGCCTGTATTTGCAAATTTTGTTTTTCTTTAACAAAGACAGTTGCAGCCAAAGAAATAATGCTTTTGGAATTTACATTAACTTGTTTGGCAAGAAGTTCTTCTTTAACTTGATGGAACTGTGCAGAATCCAGAATCTGAGAGCAATCTTTCATAATTGTCATTCACTTATTAAGGGAAAGGCTCCCAATGGCACGGAGTGAATGACTTATATGTCTTGCATGCTCTGAACCCACACCAGATGTAAAGATAAACTAGAATACACTTTCCTGTTAGGTTTTATCAGTTTAAAAAAGAAAAAAAAAAAGTTTCATTGTTTCTTAGCATTAGTAAGTAGAGTTATCTTTCCTATTTCAGACTTTTCAGTTACGTAGTGTGGACACATATTTAGCTAACATCGGTCGCAAGAGCATTCCAGAGGCCTTTAGAAGACCTTGAACAGAATAAACAAGAAGACTAAAGAAGAAAGATGCCAATTAGAAGAACACAGGTGCGCATTCCACGATAAAGGGAACTTGGCACAAAGAACCTCAATTCGGCAGTTTATCTTGACCAATTAGACTGAGACAAGTTTCGCGTGTTTTAATTGGTATAACCAATTATGTCCTATGTTTATGCGCGTGTACAGAGTTAGTATAACCAATTATATCTTATGTTTATGCGCGTGTACAGTGTTGATATAACCAATCATATTTTATGCTTGTGCGCGTGTACAGTGACTTTGCAGAATATGTGACTATAAGTATGTGTGTGTTTTAGCAATAAAGTGTCGTCTGTTGTCTGCTCTCAAGATTACAGGCGTCCGTCTATTTCAATCTCCTCAATGTAGGTGTTTGACATGATAGAGTTACTAAAGCAACGTTTCCTTGCTGATAAACAATGTTACATAGCTTTTTTCTGTCATCCTGATGACTACCTGATTGGGTAGTGTCACGTAAGTGATGATACTTGCATGTCAAAAAGTTGCTAATCTGGAGGTGGAGCAGGAGCCATCCTTTGAGTGCCAGAAGTCACCAGCTTCCAGTCTTCACCTTCATGGGAGGCTCCATTTTCACACTCTAAGCACAGACTCTGCCTGCACCCCCTTCATTACTGTTGAAGATTCAGACTCTTGAAGCTGCAGGGTCTTGGAGAAGATCCAGTTGTTAAGGGATGTTATAAGTGACCATCACCTCCAGGCACAGGGGTTCCTCCTGCATGGCCACTGGAGCCCAGCTTAGTGTGCCCAGACAGATGGGGATCTCCATCCCAGGTCAATGGGTTTGGCTACTGCTTTCCTGTTTGCATGTTCAACCAGCAGCAAAGTTGAATGTGTATCCCAGAGACACAGATGCACAAAGGACACTGACATGGCAGGCTACACAGACTGACATAAGCAAGGTGCTGCCTTCAACAGCACCTACATACGGGACTCATGTAAAACATAAGTATAGATGGGCTAGTCTCCTTCCTCCTCTTTGGCTGGTAGAAGTAGAATTTCATTAATGAGAGAACACACCACTCTCTATTCAGAACCACATGTACAGTCATAGATCCCTTAAGTATCAGTACAGCCCCTCTGTCTGTCTGATACCACTGTCCAGATCCCAGGTCCTCTTACCTGCTCCACAGGTCTCGTACTCTCTGGGTTGTCCAGCTCTGTGCTCACTAGTAAACATGCATGTGCTCACAGAGGCATCTCACAGGCACCCCAAACTCATGGGTCCCCCCCAGCAGAGACCCTGTGCCCAAACCCAGGGCCTACTACTCACCCTCCGGTCCGGCTTGAAGTTTGCTAGTGCACTACACACACATACTCCCATGTACACCAGGTTTGGGGAAGATGCAGACTCTGGTAACCCCCAGCAGCCAGCACCAGCCACATGGGCTGTGACTGACAGTCCTGCTCCAGCTGCTGTCGCTGAGCCTCTCACTCGCTTTGCTCACCCCAGTCTGCCGCAGTAGCTGTGCCTGGGACACGGACCAGTCCCATCCCAGTGGCTGGAGCGGAGACCCCCATTCACTCCAGCTGCTCACACCACAGGCCAGGGGTGCCTGCACCCTCAGTCTGACTCCAGTTGCCAGCTCTGTCTCCACTCACTGGTCCTTCCAGTAACTGGCACACCAAACACAAAGTCTGTGGGACCCATAGAGATGTTCCCAAGAGCTATGGCCCCCCCTCAGCTACTGATGTTAAGACTCTTGCCTGCTCCAGTAGCTGGCAACAAACCCACTGACACATGTCTCACCTGTAGCTGTCACCTAGCCGTTACAACATTCACACACATGAGATAGAGAGTGAGATTCCATAGGAAGATAGTTAAGAAAGGATTTAATGAAAGGATAGGACAGGCTGCAGCCATCAGACACAGGGCCTGGTCAAAGGGCACTGGCCGGTTGTGTTTTACATGTGACTGGTCCCTTTTATACCCCTTTGTGTCTGTCTCTTACTTTGTCCCTCCCTGACCCTCTTCCTCTAAACATGCCTTCAACAGATGTTCATGGTCCCACAGGCTGCCCTTGAATATCCCAAATCCTCATGTTCCTATTGTTTCCTACTTCCTACCAGTTACAAGGTCCAGGTTGGCCCTTTCCAAAGCTGTGCCTGCAGTTTCTTGATGGCCCATCAGTTAGCAACTGGAGGCTTCTGGTCCTTGGCATTGTCTCTGTTATCCCTTGTTTGTGACCAGGTTTGTGCCTCTGTGGGCTCTTGTTTATGGTTTCCCCCTTTACTCATTACTGAGTAAAGAGTGATCAATGCATTGGAAATGTCCTTGATCAGATGATGACCTTAATGAAGCTGGTGCTCTCCTCTTCCACGTGCACCCTTACACCAACCTATTTCTCATCATCTCTGATGCTGCACAGCCTGGTGACCTCCTCCTGCAGCTCCTTTGCTCAGTGACAAAATGAGCAGGCAGGCAAGGAGCCAATCTGCCCCTGCCCCAGCCTCAGCAAGAGGCCCCAGGCATCCCTGCAGCCGCATCCCTGCAGAGCTGCAGCTCATTCGGGAGCTCGCTCTGGGTCGAGGCCTCTGCTGTGCAGGGTTAATTCCTCCAGTGGAGGTTGGGGACTGTGCCCTGTGGGACATCACCACTGCTGCTGAGCACAGGGACGCTCTTCTCGGCAGAGCATCTGTCCCTTTCTGTGCACCCTTCTGTGTCAACTGCTGTGTCTGTCAGCTGCCTCCGTGGGCAGTGCCCTGTGTCGGAGAGGGCAGAGCCCTGTCCCTCACCACGCACACCAGAGTGGATCTGTAACTGCTGATCATGAGGGCAAGAAGCAAATACACCAGATTTGGTGTACTGCAGATTACATAAAGATGCCAGTCATGGCCTAGGGACAAATCAAGTAGGTGGAGAGGGTTACCGTCACTAGTGCCATCAAGGGACTAAGAATTCCTTCTGGGTTAAATCATGTTCTAGCCAGCTGACACAGGGCAATACAGTAACAGGCAGGCAGTGTTGAGATACAGCCTTTACAGAAGAGGAGTGCTCTGTCTGGACATGCTGCAGACCATCCTTGTTTGTTTATTTTTAGGACCTCTGTATAACAGTTTCATTAATCAAAACATAGCTGGCCTCTGATGATAAAATAAAGTTTACGTGTTTACCTGATTCTTTAGATACAGAGAATATTTCAGATTTTCAAGTTTCTTGCTTCCCCCCACTCCTTGTTCCCATATAAGTAACAATAAGTAGATTCTATAAAGCAAAATTCTCAGAAAATCTTACAGCATTTTCCTGTTTTGGAGATTGGGAAACCGAGACACACAGAAAAGAGAAAGTGAGGTGTCTATGCACTGCAGCTTTAAGAGATAACCCAGAGTCCTGTAATAAAACCATGACAAAAGCCAAAACTAGCACCTGGAGTGCAAAATCACTAATTCTAACAAGTAGCCATTCAGCTACACGTCTGGGAAATAAAACTGCATTGGCCAAGGAAAGATAAATGCAAAGGAACCAGGGGTGTCTTACATGAAAGAGAAAATCTACAAAAATTATGCCAAGGATCTTTTCTCCTGTGATAACTACACTGCCTTGAGAATAGTCACAGCATATGTGTAGAACTTACCTGTATTATATCTCAAAATTAGTGCCAAATATATCTGAAATATAAAGATTACATTTTCTAGTTTGAAATACTGCGTTTTGCTATATATGACTTCATTCTGATTGCACCTACTCTGTAACCCGGACATTTTGCTTGTGAAGAGTCCAGCTAATAATAATGTTATTTTATATAATTTTCATCCAAAGAAATTACTTATGCCTGTGCAATCAAGGAGACAGCTTTAGTAGCTAAGTAGCTAGTAGAATTTTCTAATTATTCAATTTTTAATTATTATATTCACTACAGGGTGAATAATGAGATGCTAATAGTTTTCATCAATTTGCTTAAAATATACTTCTACCAATTTTGAATTATTTTATGTGCCCAATTTAATTTTCATAATTAGTCATCAGTAAGCAAATCTACATAAATATCACAGCTATGGACATAAAATGTAATAAACCAGCATTTGTATTAAAGCTTGGATTTTAATTGTATTTGATCCTAGCAGCCAAAGCAGTCAGTTACTATTCACAATTAACTGTATGTTCAGAATGCAGACTAGAAACTGCATAGATATAATTTTCCAGTCATGTAAAGGATAAATGGATGGAAATATTTTGAAGGAAACAATTGTAAACAAAAGCAAAGAAAGAAAAAAATCAAATTTATTTTATTTAAATAGTTTACTATAAGTTATTATCCTGTTACTGTGAAAAATCACCCCTCACTAGGCCATATTTCACATATGTGGAAAATGTATTGTCAACAAGACACTATGCAACATCTGCAGGAGGAATTGGGACAAAACATAAGTATAGTTGTTCTGTAGCTTCCTTATTCTTTCTTTGGCAACTCCACAGTTAGAATTTTCTACAATTGAAATAGAAAATTAGTTTGCAGTTTCAGATTAAAGTGCCATATCAGATTAAATGTGAGTAAAATAACTTCTTAATACCGACCACTGTAACTGTAGTACCTATAGATCTCATTAACCACACAAGAATAATCCCATTTAGTTTATGCAAGTTATGTGTCACTATGTGTATGATGACCGCTACACTTCTTGAATTTGAATAAGTTAATTTGTTACTCGCGGGCTGCACATGTCTATGTATCACTGGATACCTAAGTATTTTCTTTCTCCTCCTTCTAATGGAGTGTTTTTATAGACATACTGTAGCATGGGCTGTAATATACTTGCATGGTGGGAAAATAAGATAAAAAAAATAATTTTCATTTAATAAGAACAATGTTATATTGTTTTAGATGGACATGCAAGCACATTTTTGTTTTCAATGGTTCTGACATTTTTGCTTGTTCAAGGGCCCTTTGACAAAGAGGGTGATTAATTCCCAGGGTTTTTTTCTTTGGTGAAATAGTTTCTAAATTGTGGGTAATAGCAAACATCTGCAGAGCTCTATTTGTAGAGCCAACAGGATGCAAGTAGATTGTGGGGTGCTAATGTAATAGCTGTGATAAAAACCAGACACTGTACTAAAGAAAACCAACCTCTTTGGCTGGTAACTATTACGATTTCTGTATTGTATCTCTCTCTGTATACCTTCCGCATAAGAAAAGTCATCTTCTTTTGAAAGAGAGTCTCCGCAGTATGTTATGCAGAACTCAAACCACGTTCCATTCACAATCTTCCACGCAGGACGTCTTTTCGTGGTTGCACATGGCCAGAAGAGCTGAAGACCGCCGGGGCGTCCATCAACAGCCCGAGCCTCTGAGACTGCCTAGCGCCAAGGGAGAAGCCCTCAGGCCGCTGCGAGGGCTGGTGGCCCCGGGAGGGGGGCAGGAGGACAGCGGGGGCTCCCTATGGGCCGTCAGGGCCCGTCCCACCCCCCAGCCAGGAGCAGGGCAGCCGGGGGGGGCACCGGGGCAGCCCCAGCCCCAGGCAGCGGGCACCTCCCTGGGCCCATGGGTGGGCAGGACAGGGCTGTGGGAGCTGGAGACCAGCCCAGCTGGGGCTGACTGCTGCAGAGCGCAAGTGGGATTGTTCTGCTTGAATACAAGGATACGGCAGAAGCCACGAAGATCGTTGTTGGTATTTTAAACATCCAAGTGAATAACAGTCCTGTGAATTTTCTTTTAGAGCCAGACAATTTCTGTCACTAGACATCCAGTGCTGCGCTGTGATGACCTTTGCTCTGTCCTAGCTTTGTAATCTCCCATTGTCCTGAGGTTAGAGGCTTAGAATTAAGGTTAATGCTTTCCCATGGTTCAAAAGTAAGATTTATTTTTCTTTAAAGTAATCTGAAAGCATTAACATATTATCCATCCTTTTTGGGTTTTGAGACACAATTACACATGCAAAAATTCAGCATTTGCCAGACAAGAGTTTCAATAACAACTAGAGAGATTTTTAGGATTCCAACCTCATGTAATTGACAGAAGTATAATTACAGAAGAACTTTCTAAATGCTGTCCCAAAATACCAAAATTTCAAAAGGACACACTCATCTCATCAGGAAAATACCTGCACAAGGTACAGAATTAGACAGACAATACAATATACATGAATAAAATATTACTGCTTTCCATAACTGGTAGTGCACAAATAGACACACAGCTGGACACCAGGCTGAGGCCCCTTAGAAAAACTTTCTCAGCCTATTTTTTACAGCCTGCGTAGAAAACAACCCTGTTACCAGATGTTGAAGTTAGAACTGTGATATCCCCTCTGGAATGATGGCCAGCATCTTTGTAACAAACAGCTTAGCTTATGCCTTAGCTTTCCAGCATCCCACTGATTTTCACAGAACTCTATGTCCTCCTTTTGGGCTTTGAAGCTGCAAAAGAAAGTAATGTTTTATTGGCTTGTGAACCAGTCTGTCAACATCTCCGGACTGTAAATTATGGCATGCTTACTACAGTTTGCTTGGATTGGCAGAAACTAGTTGTACACGTCAGCATCCTGTGATTATTAGCAGCAGCAGAAACTGGAAGAGCTAACTTAATAAGGGACTAAATGAGATATCTGGTAAAAATATTTTTGAGGGTTGCTGTTATTTTGTTCTGATTCTTCCATTCATGTGAGAAATTATTCTGCTTTTATTGACCTGAAAACATTATGTTCTGGTAGGCAATCATACAATCTTGTTTGAATTTTAAAAAAAAAAAAAACTCCCAGCATTTTTATTTATATTCTTTCAAATTTATTTGCTTGTTTTGGCACTCTCTTTTTCTCCTATATCTAAGAATTGGGTTTCTGCCCATTTTTTTAAAGATTCTAATCTGGCAGAGTCTAGGAGTCTGAATTCCATATCATCTGTCATTTACTTCCTGTGTGACATACATTGTATTAATTTACTTCATCTGCAAAGACACAAAAAATATTATCGTAAGGTTGTTGTGGGATCTAATGTTTGTAAAGCACACTAATCCCTTCCATTGAGAAGTCTCATAAGAGAAAATTTATGCTGTTCAGAACATTACCTCTGAAGAATATGAACATATAAACTACACATATAATTAAAAATCTCACTCTGGGAAGATTTACTTTGGCTTCGAGTAAAATAAGTCAATATTATGTATGATCCATAGATATTCCCTGCATTATACCAATACTAATATGAAAAAAAGGATTAAGGAGTTTAAGTTCTTATACAGTGAAAAGGCAATGTGGGAGAAGTTGACACATTACATGAAATAAAGTTTTTGTAATTTCTGTCATTCCTTTATCCCAGATATTAAATTTCCCCTGATATCATTGCTTATAAAGTATAGTTTAACATTTTTTTTTAGTTGTAGTAGCATCTGTCTTTATAAGAATAGTTTTAACATTAAACCTCATAATACAATATGGATGAATTTGAAATATCCATGAACATCAAGGAAAACGTGAGAGGCACGAGTCCCAGGTAAAGTCTGCAGTAGGATTTAAAGGACAGAATTTAATAACCTGCTATGCCAGAGACTTTCTTTCTGAGAAGTCACTGTGTCTTAGGTTCTTAGTTTCAAGAAAAGGAAATAGTGTGCTAACATAGATTTCCAAGAATTTAGATATTCTGAGAATCTTCCGTTTCCAGATACCTGCAGGAATTTCTTAACAGGATTTCATCAGAAGGGTGTGTGTCACTCCATGCATGCTGATTTAGATGAACTTTTATTTGCTGCTTACACTGAGAACATGGGTGCCAGTAACTGAAAATTAAGTTTCTATATGGATTCTTCCATAGTGGTGTTAGATGAATACATGGTGTCTAAAAACTTCAGTTTTCTAGAGCTATCATGCCTTAGTCTGCTTTATTTTAATGGAAGACCCACACCAAATCCAAAAAAAATGTTTTTCACTGAAAATGCATACCAGAAACAAAACTGTTGATGCAAAAGTGTTGTCTTCAATTAACATTTCAGGGGTACAAAGAAAAGGGGGACTTAAATTCTAATAATGGCACTATTTTGAAAATGAATAAATTATCTTTACTTTTTCAGTCACTAATTCTGAATTTTGAGATGACTACAGAAAGACATTAAGTGCTCTCATTTTATCCTTTCTAAATTTTTCCTCTATATTTTTACAGTTGGTTGTCAGAGATTTCTGGGTAATAATCGCTTTTTAGTCTAATTTCTCACAGGACAGGAAAACATTTTGCTAGCTGTGAAATGGACAGAACATCCTTTCTTAGAAGCTGAAAACCCTGATTTGTCTTCCCTTCGTTTGGGCAGCTTTCACCACCAGCAGAGACTGTAGCAAAGTACAACCGAGGGGTACGAAGGGGTTGTTTGTTGGATAATAGATGTGATGACAGGCTAGAACCAGCAAGCTCCTAGGTTAGGTATTAATGTGCTTGCAACCCCTTTGAGCGCGGCTGAGTCCTCGCGGGCCAGACAAGCTGGGGAAGGGGCAGACTCTTCCAAACGGGCTGACCTGCCCTGCTGCTGCTGAGTTACTGTCTTCCAGTTCCCTGGGGCTGGGAGGAGGGAAAGGTCTTACAGTTTTACGTCAGTACTTTTCCCTTTGAGCCCTGGAGCTGTTAATGGTTGCTGCTTCAGCGGTTGCACTTCCATCTGTTTTTACTTTCCTTATCTTGCCTAATTTTAGCTGGCCTGTTTTCTCACACCTAAACAAGAATTTTCTCAGTGAACTGGAGCCAAGGTCAGGCAGAGGGGCCGTACAAACTAGGGCCGTGGATCTCAGACAGCTGAACCCCACAGCAGAGGGTCACACAGCAATTAAAGAGAGAGGTTACTGTGAGAAAAGCACTGGTACAGAAGCCAAGAAAGCAGTGAAACAAAAAATCAAAGTCAGAGATGGGAAAAATGGGCAAAGGAGCATAGCATAAATGGTTTAAGACACCGATTTCATTGTACAAGTATGATCTATTCAAAGTCTAGCTTCGAATTTCATGTCCCTGCATGCAGGTATGAAGTCATGGCCAAGCGTCACGGTACGATGATGAAAGATAACTATCAAAGGTATCAGAGACAATTACATCTTTTTAAATTCATATGGTAATTGACTTCTGTAATACGGTTTTATTTTATATTGATTTGTTTTAAAATATCCGATATTGTCTGAATTGGAAAAAAAGACACGATGAGATGCCTTGTGTCACGGCCCTGAGGCGCGGCCAGCCCTGCCTCTTCCTGCCCACCCCCAGGGCTCCCCCCTCCCTGCCCACAGCCCAGCCCGGTCTCCAGCTCCCCACAGCCCTGCCCGGCCACGGGCCCCACCGAGCCGGGCCTACCCACGGGCCCACCTCCCTTCCTGGCCTCGGCCCGTCCTTGTCCCCAGGGAGGTGCCCGCTGCCCAGGGCCGGGGCTGCCCCGGTGCCCCCGGCCGCCCTGCTCCTGGCTGGGCCGGTGGGACGGGCCCTGGCTGCCGGGCCCTGCCCTGACGGAGCCCAGGGGAGCCCCGCCACCATCCTGGCTCCCATGGTGCCCTGACACCTTGCACGAAACTGTGTTTGGAGAATATTAGAGGTAAAAAGTCCTACGCACAGGACTATTCATCCAGGCACAGGATGTCTAGAAGAAATGTTACAGTCTCATAATGAATATATTAGCACCGATTCAAGGAGCAGGTGAAATTTAACCACGAGGGAGGTAATATAGACTGATTAGTACTACTGCATTGATGCTCAGGACGTTATTTTCTTTCCTTCATGGTTCTGCTGCTGAGGTGCTTGTAAGTATGATAAAGTCAAATAACTTTCCGCCTAATTTCTCTATGGGAAGATGAGAATAATGATACCTTTGCTTTTGTTGAAATCTGCTTTGTAGAGATTTGGGGTTTTTTGCTGAGATCTGTGGATGAAGAACTGAGATAGACTATTTCATATGTATGCATGATATACCCCAGCCAAAATCTGCTGAAACAGTTTCGATAACTATTGTGCTTTACAACACACAGGTTGAATTATTATTCAAATACCTCTATATTGCCAGTCTCACGGCAGGTTCAGGCTGGGTGGAATTTGGTGAATAAGACTGTTCATCTTCACTCTTCAGTGCCCTCTCACAGTGTTCATTTCTGGAAACAAACCAGGCAAGAGTTGTGGCTTATTCATTATACATTATTTGATTTTTAAGCTTATTTTGATAGTACAAATGCTTTGTATGATCATACAATAATGTTGAGTTTGGATACTATAGTCTGAGTCACAGTGCATAAGGTACATAGCGTTCCACAGAACAGCAAAACATTGTTTGTTACTAATTTTTAAGTCTTGTAAACATCATTATGGATAAATAATTTACAGAGTTACTTAACTGTTTATCAATATTTCCTTGGTACCCTTCATTTGAAACAGGTTATTCTTAAGCCCAAGTTCCTGTACCATTGTCTCAGCTTCACTAGTCAGCTCCAACCAGGACTCTCTTAACTAAACCATAAAAAGTTTTAATAAAACTGACATAGGAGCTGATTTAATCTTTTCCCATGCAGGAGCCACATAAGTCAAGTTGAAACAGAATGTTTCTAACTACCTGGAAACATGTATTCCTTCCAGAATGTAGCCATATAATTGCGAAAAAACCCATCTGAAAACACTAATACATGTATGTCCAATCTTTAAAAGGTGGCAGAACTGATGTTTTTCACATGTTTGGAAATGATAGCACATGTGCTGAGAATTGTCCCAGAACATTTTTGCTGCTGACTCAGTTTTATTAGGAAGTTAAAAAATTTTCCATTTAAAACATTTTTTTCTCTTTGTATTTTGCCATGGTGACAAGAGCCATCATTTCAGTGTAACTATAGCTAAGGTTTCTTTGTCAGAATTTGAATCTGTAGTGTCAATACCTTATTAGATTTATAAACAATGCCTTCTGCAGCACAACTATTGCTCCGGAAGCAAATATTTCCTAGAGAATGTTTGATCACTATCAGAACAAAGACAAATAGAAGGAAAATAGTTATTTTAGGTATTATATAAACAATAATATATACAAATATATTCTCAAAAATTCTAGTTGTTACCATAACTCAAGGCAGTTCAGCTTTGCAAGCTTGCAAATCATTTGTATCATAGTATATGCAGAAGATTTTATCTAAGCAAAGATTTTCTTGATTTCAGCACAATTTCATAGAGATAACATAAATACACTTTAATAGAAACAGGTAATAAAGCATTTTAAAATTCTCCATTTCTCCTATTCTAGAATATTAATATTATTAGCAGAAAAAAACCTGAGCTAAGTATAGTTATATGCTTACAGGGAAAAAAGAGATACCAGAATAACTTCTAACTTTAGCTGTAGTCTACTTCAGGAAACACATAGAGAAAGCCTGATTGTAACTTCACCCTGTTTAATACTAGATAACCTATTCTTTTTCTTAGCTGTATTCGGTTGACATTTACCAATGTCAATTTGTTTGTGTATTTAGTTAGGTAAGTATGGCAATTGACATATCATAGATATATTAGGAGAATTATAAAACACATAAATGCATAAATATTGAGTAAGAAAGACAATACTTGCACAGGTAGTTAACATTTTGTATTAGACATTTTTACACTGTGGCAATAAAAAGTTCTCTTTTGGGGGAAGCTTTTCTAAGATATGTTACCTCTCCCAAAGATCTTACTTCTTTCATACATTTAGGTGATCATGCATCTAACAAGGGATTTAGGAGAACTTGAACAGGAAATCTAATTGGCAGAATACAAAATTGTTCAGTGCCTTGAAACATTAAAAATAATATCTTTGGTAAGGTAGGAGCAAGCTACCACCACTTCTTTGGTTCTGTACATTATCCACTTTCCTCAAGTGAAGAGGAATATGTTAAGATGAAAAACTACATCAGGTCTACTTTTCAAGTTGCAGCTGTTGGCACTGGTTGACACTAATTCCTTTGTAGCATAAAATATCAGCATAATCATAATCTTTTCTGATTTTTAGCCTCAGTTAGAATTTGAAAGTTTCCTACTGATGTTTTTTCTGAATTCAGTTAAATCTAGTCTTCATCCAGCAAAGAAAATATTTTTAGTTTAATCAAGCATACCTCTGATGAAATAGCTTGTAAACTCTACTAGTACAAATTAACTGTGTGCTCAGCCTTATATAAAAAACCATGGAATGAACTTTAGGAGAGGAAATTTTGCCATGCATCTCCTTGGTTTCATCTAGAGATATTGCACAAGTCAGAGAGAACTAAGGGGATGTATTAAGTGACTGGGAGAGGATTGGAAGGAAGTAATTTTCTATCCTCATGGAGAAACCTAGGGCTCTAGTGCAAGGCACTCAGGCCAAGGCACCTTTGGCAGTTCTACCTTCCCTGCCAGAAAGGATCTACAGTTGGCTGAGTGTTCCCACAGCTGCCCAGGGACAGCCACAGCACGAAATGCAGTAAAAGCTAGTACCAATGCAGGTGTTCTCACTCAGCATGAAAGTCAGACAGCTACAGGATTACAATCTGGTGAAAGCAGTTTTTCCAGTTTCTCTATCTTTCTGCTTGTTAATTAAATCTTGTTGAGCCATTTCCAAATATTGCTCAGAATTTCAAGCTTTGGAAGATAATAATCTTTTAGATGAGATAAAGTAAGGTAAATGTGCTCTGAAAGTTGTATCCTATATTTAATATGGAAATGGTAGAACTTGGCCTTGGAGGCCACAAGCCACCTGTGTGCATATAAGATATGTTCTAACAATATGTGATGTTGAATCTGGAAAAATTAATAATTAAGGACTAACAGGTCAAAATACAATTTCATTTAGATTTATAAAACAGAATTCATGAATTATTAGCCAGATGTCAGATCTTGGTGCACATAAAGAAGAACAGTTTAAAGCCAAAAGCATGTGGTTGATTTTAAATAACCAGATGTCATGTGTCTTCTCTTAGGATTTAATATTTGCTAAAGCCAGTAAGGAAGAAAAAACTCACGTCAAAGGTGTTTTTCTTATTTCATGAGTGCTTTTTTGAGCATGAAGGCATATTAGTATCAGGATTATGAATCTTTTTGATTTATTTGTATTGTCTCCACCTTATATACTTGTATATTCTCCTTTTATTTATACATACAACCTTCAGGAATGATAATCAGGTG